>NW_027260190.1:0-14983 GCF_045791955.1 Oncorhynchus clarkii lewisi
TACAACACCCAAAGCTCTTTGTTAACCTAACCAAACCAAAGTTTAACTGCTCTAATGAGAACTGAAGATCGATAAACCTGTACTAATTCAAAACATTATGGGTGACTTATGTGACCCGTTTCAAGAAACTACGTGTATGTCGCGGGTCACTACTTCACAGGAGAGCAGTTTGAACGTAAACCTTTCTTAAATCAAAATGCATTTTTGGGCAGAAGTGCCTTCTCGGACATGTGAACTTTCATGTGCCTTAATAAATCTTTGTATGGCTAGGGGTTCCGCTAGTGGCACCCCTCGACAACATTCCGCTGAAAAGGCAGCACGCAAAATTCTAAAATATTTTTTAGAAATATGTAACTTTCACACATTAACAAGTGCGATACACCAAATGAACCCATCGTGTCTGATTTCAAAAAGGATTTACAGCGAAAACACAACATATGATTATGTTAGGTCAGAGCCAAGTCACAAAACCACACACAGCCATTTTTCCAGCCAAAGAGAGGAGTCACAAAAAGCAGAAATATAGATAAAATGAATCACTAACCTTTGATGATCTTCATCAGATGACACTCATAGGACATATACAGTGCCTTGCGAAAGTATTCGGCCCCCTTGAACTTTGCGACCTTTTGCCACATTTCAGGCTTCAAACATAAAGATATAAAACTGTATTTTTTTGTGAAGAATCAACAACAAGTGGGACACAATCATGAAGTGGAACGACATTTATTGGATATTTCAAACTTTTTTAACAAATCAAAAACTGAAAAATTGGGCGTGCAAAATTATTCAGCCCCTTTACTTTCAGTGCAGCAAACTCTCTCCAGAAGTTCAGTGAGGATCTCTGAATGATCCAATGTTGACCTAAATGACTAATGATGATAAATACAATCCACCTGTGTGTAATCAAGTCTCCGTATAAATGCACCTGCACTGTGATAGTCTCAGAGGTCCGTTAAAAGCGCAGAGAGCATCATGAAGAACAAGGAACACACCAGGCAGGTCTGAGATACTGTTGTGAAGAAGTTTAAAGCCGGATTTGGATACAAAAATATTTCCCAAGCTTTAAACATCCCAAGGAGCACTGTGCAAGCGATAATATTGAAATGGAAGGAGTATCAGACCACTGCAAATCTACCAAGACCTGGCAGTCCCTCTAAACTTTCAGCTCATACAAGGAGAAGACTGATCAGAGATGCAGCCAAGAGGCCCATGATCACTCTGGATGAACTGCAGAGATCTACAGCTGAGGTGGGAGACTCTGTCCATAGGACAACAATCAGTCGTATATTGCACAAATCTGGCCTTTATGGAAGAGTGGCAAGAAGAAAGCCATTTCTTAAAGATATCCATAAAAAGTGTCGTTTAAAGTTTGCCACAAGCCACCTGGGAGACACACCAAACATGTGGAAGAAGGTGCTCTGGTCAGATGAAACCAAAATTGAACTTTTTGGCAACAATGCAAAACGTTATGTTTGGCGTAAAAGCAACACAGCTGAACATACCATCCCCACTGTCAAACATGGTGGTGGCAGCATCATGGTTTGGGCCTGCTTTTCTTCAGCAGGGACAGGGAAGATGGTTAAAATTGATGGGAAGATGGATGGAGCCAAATACAGGACCATTCAGGAAGAAAACCTGATGGAGTCTGCAAAAGACCTGAGACTGGGACGGAGATTTGTCTTCCAACAAGACAATGATCCAAAACATAAAGCAAAATCTACAATGGAATGGTTCAAAAATAAACATATCCAGGTGTTAGAATGGCCAAGTCAAAGTCCAGACCTGAATTCAATCGAGAATCTGTGGAAAGAACTGAAAACTGCTGTTCACAAATGCTCTCCATCCAACCTCACTGAGCTCGAGCTGTTTTGCAAGGAGGAATGGGAAAAAATTTCAGTCTCTCGATGTGCAAAACTGATAGACATACCCCAAGCGACTTACAGCTGTAATCGCAGCAAAAGGTGGCGCTACAAAGTATTAACTTAAGGGGGCTGAATAATTTTGCACGCCCAATTTTTCAGTTTTTGATTTGTTAAAAAAGTTTGAAATATCCAATAAATGTTGTTCCACTTCATGATTGTGTCCCACTTGTTGTTGATTCTTCACAAAAAAATACAGTTTTATATCTTTATGTTTGAAGCCTGAAATGTGTCAAAAGGTCGCAAAGTTCAAGGGGGCCGAATACTTTCGCAAGGCAGTGTAAGTCATTGAGAGAGGACATCAGTTCTGTGTGTGAATCCATGATAGCAATGACAGATAAATCAGACTCTCGAGGGACAATCAAGGCGGAATGTCATGGTTGTGGAGAGAATTGAAGAATCTCCACATGAGACCTGGATGGAGTCTGACAACAAAGTGAGGGAAATGATCTCTGAGAAACTGAAGATGGACCACAGGAAGATTGAGGTGGAGCGCGCCCACAGAACTGGAAAACCCACCGCCGGCCCTAGGTGATAGGCCCAGGCCCGTAGTGGTCAAGATCCTGAGGTTCAAGGACAAGGTAGCTGATCTGGAAAGATCCAAGAACTTGAGAGGAACATATATCTTCCTCAACGAGAACTGTCCGTCCTGAAGCTGTGAAGAAGAGGAAATAACTGATCCCAGCCATGAAAGCTACCAGAGTACGTGGTGACATTGCTTACATCTTCTATGACAGGCTCATTGTCCACCCTCCCTCCCAGAAGCCTGGAAGCGATGAGAGAGCCAAGCCTATGGGTTCGTAGCCAACCCCTCAGCACACACACACACACCAATTGTTTAATGGACTGCTGAAATTCTAGTTTTTTCTCTTGCTTTGTTTGCTCTTTTCAGTATCATGTCTATCTCTGATAAGCTGCCCAGGAAAGGGCTGAAAATAGCTCATATGAATATATGTAGTCTTAGCAATAAGGTTAATTGAAATCAATAACTTGCTAACATAAGATAACATTCATACATTAGCCATTTCTTAGACTCGCTTAGATAATTCATTCGATGACACGGCAGTAGCAATAAAGGGATAGAACAACTATAGAAGAGACAGTAAAATGCTTATGGGGGAGGTGTTGCTGTATTTATTCAGAGCCATGTCCCTGTAATGCTTAGAGAAGATCTTAGGTCAAGTGTTATTGAAGTGCTGTGGTTGCAGGTTCACTATTAATCAACCTACCATGGTGTTTACAAACACCACAGGAACAAGATCATCTACATGTATCTATCACATTTGTACTAATACTGTAAAACTTTGTTCTACAGCTGTATCCGTACTCCATGGAAGCAGTGATCACAGTGGCTATATCCAGGAAAGCCAAAGATCCAACAGCTGGGCCTAAACTAGTGCATAAGAGATCATACAACAGATTTTGCTGTGACTCCTATGTGGATGATGTTAAAAATATTTGTTGGTCTGATGTGATTGATGAGGAGCATCCAGACGCTGTATGGTTGAAAGAGATGCGGCAAAAGGAGTGGCTAATAAGTCTGGCTGCACATCTGACTAACTTACTGCAAATTGAGAAAATACAGTATGTAACTAAACTCAACAAAAAGAAGAAGAAACTGTATTATGAAGCCAAGATCAATGATGGAAAGAATGATGGAAAAAAACTTTGGATAACTGTAAATGAAATTATGGGCAGAAGGACAAATTCAACTCCATCTTTCATCTAATCAGATAGCTAATTCATCACAAAACCATTTGATGTTGCCAATTATTTTAATGATTATTTCAATGGCAAAGAGGGCAAACTTAGGCAGGAAATGCCAACAACAAACAGTGAGCAATTGTATTCAGGCATAAAAAAACAAATAATGTAAGAAAAGCATTGTAAGTTTAAATTTTGTAAAGTTTGTGTGGGAGAGGTGGGAAAAGTATTGTTATCGATCAATAATGACAAACCTCCTGGCATTGACAACTTAGATTGAAAGCTACTGAGGACGGTAGCTGACTCTATAGCCATTCCTATCTGCCCTCCCTGGAGGGAAGCCAAAGTAATTCCGCTATCTAAGAGTGGTAAAGAGACATGTCTAACAGCAGACATATAAGCTTGCTGCCAGCACTTAGCAAACTGTTGGAAAAAATTGTGTTTGACCAAATACAATGCTATTTCTCTGTAAACAAATTAACAACAGACTCAGCATGCTTATAGAGAAGGGCACTCAACATGTACTGCACTGACACAAATGACTGATGATTGTTTGAAAGAAATTGATAATTAGAAGATTGTGGGAGCTGTACTGTGAGATTTCAGTGCAGTTTTGATATTATTGACCATAACCTGTTATTAAAAAACTGTGTGTTATGGCTTTTCAACCTCTGCCATATCTTGGATTTAGAGCTATCTATCTATAAGAACTCAAAGGGTTTTCTTAATGGAAGCTTGTCTAATGTCAAACATGTAAAGTGTGGTGTACCACAGGGCAGCTCTCTAGGCTCTCTACTCTTTTCTATTTTTTCCAATGATCTGCACACTTACATTAAATAAAGCATGTGTGTCCATGTATGCTGATGATCCAACCATATAAGCATCAGCAACCACAGATAAGGAAGTCACTGGAGCCCTTAACAAAGGGTTTCAGTCTGTTTTGGAATGGGTGGCCAGTAATAAACTGATCCTGAACATCTCTAAAACTAAGAGCATTGCATTTGCAGTTCTAGACCTCAACTGAATCTGGTAATGAATGGTGTGGCTGTTGAACAAGTTGAGAATACTAAATTACTTGGCATTTCCTTGGATTGTAAACTGTCATGGTCAAAACATATATATTAAATTGTTGTAAACATGGACAGGGGTATGGCTTTAATAAAGAGAAGGTCTGTTTTTTTAACACCATACTCCAAAAACAAATTTCTGCAGGCTCTAGTTTTGTCTAATCTTGATTATTTTCCAGTTGTGTGGTCCAGTGCTGCAAGGAAAGTCCTAGTTAAGCTGCAGCTGGCCCAGAGTAGAGCGGCACGTTTTGCCTCTTAATTGTAATCAAAGGGCTGATATTAATATTATGCATGCCGGTCTCTCTTGGCTAAGATTTGAGGAGAGACTGACTGCATCACTTCTTCTTTTTATAAGAAACATTATTGTGTTGAAAATCCCAAATTGTTTGTATAGTCAACATACACACAGCTCTGACACACAAACTTATCCCACCAGACATGCCACCAGGGGTCTTTTCACAGTAAGAAAGCGTACAGAATTATATACCACAGGCTTTTCAAGAAGCGTACAGTATTATATAGAGCCCTTATTGCATAGAACTTCCTTCCATCTCATATTGCTCAAATAAACAGCAAACCTGCTTTTGCAACAGCTAATGGGGATCCTAACAAAATAACAAATACCAAACTCCAAGACCCACAATCCCATTCCTAAAATAAAACACCAAAAGCTTGAATGACAAAATCTCTGGGTGAAATAATAGCGAGAAGCTGTTAAAACAGCAAAATGCATTTTGAGCAGAGCACTTCACCATTAAAAGCCTATATTGGCACTTGATGAAATTGGAGTTTATAATGGATCCAATTATCACTCCGAGTCATTGTACTCAGCTGGGATATATGATTGTTAGTGACTTTCCTTCATTCCCTCACCACTACCCCTGCTCCTACAGCGGCGTGTTCATCATTGGATATTTTATATCTGTTTATATGATTCTACAATCACAACATGCACAGATATCTGTGATTGAGGTTGTTAATCTATTCCAGAACTGTCACATATGGGAGTTTGCATGCATGTGAAACAGTGTTAAAACAGATGCACACGGATATCCAAACAGACACACACTCTTTCTCACACACACATACACACACATTCCTCCCTGTCATTATAGAACCATCCTCCAGCTTCTCCTCTCCCTACATCCCCATTTGTCTTGTATATCTCCCGAGCCAATAATCATGATAATTAATGTATCTCTCTTTAAGCCTATAATGATATGTTTAAAATGTATGGCTACAAGCAGCATCGCCGTCTGATTCATAATCACCCATCCTGCCCTTTTATCGGGTTCTGGTGTTTCTCATGTCCGCATCAGTAAATTAATTTTGACCCTGGGAGGCGGTAAATCACAAGAGATCCTGCCCATTGTCTCTCCCACACCACATTTTCTTAAGCAGTAGCCATAAAGAATGCTTTATTGATCCTTCCCTTCGCAGGTTTAATAAGCGCTTTGCATAACAAGTGTTTTAGCGTTAGATAAATCAGGGTTGGGCAGGGAGCAGGGCTATTGGCTATCAGGAAGAGGGTTTGACACAGGAGCACAAACACAGGAGCACACACACACACACAAAGAGAGTCAACCAGTAGGAGAGAGGCAAGAGAGGAGAAAGACCGTTTTCCGGACGACCAAGTGTGTGAGTATGCTGTCAAAATAACACTGAACGCCTGGTAGAATTGCTGTGAGTGATGTGTCAGAAATGTGTGTGGCCGGTATGTTTTAGTGTAAGTCTAATACACACATGAAAGGCTGATATTGTTGGTAACACAGTAATTAATTATTCCTGAGAATTGTTTTTACAAACTAGTATCTATGAAAGATGTCATGAAACTATCAGCAAACATGTTTTGACGACCCTCTAGCCTGAGGAATATATGGCCAGTCTGTTGCAAGCTAACACCCCCGGATCAGTTAAGGACAGGGGGAATTCAATCAGGGAGATCCATTGGCCCGCTGTTGAGGCAGGGGAGTGAGATGGATGGCTTTAGAAGGTTACGAAGGGGCCAGGCCCCACGGTACAGTATTTCATCCCTGTTCACTTGTGTTTCTTGTTTGGAGCAGAAGCAATGTAGGGAGGGATGTAATCAGGGAAGTATCAAAACTGCCTCCTCCTCTCTCTATCTCTGCATATCTCTCCACATCTTCTCTCTCTCTCTCTCTCTCTCTCTCTCTCTCTGCATCCCTCTCTCGCAAAGGGCCCAGGAGGCACGAGTCCTACATCAATGATAACAACATATTTTAGAAGTTGGTGGAAATTGTGAGAGGGTGATCAATGACAGTCTTAAATTAAGGTCAAGATTGTTGCGGGAGTGTCACAGGTAGGTGCTGTGACACATACTGTAGTCGTCGTGCGCGGGAACGTGTACACGTACACACACACACACACACACACACACACACACACACACACACACACACACACACACACACACACACACACACACACACACACACACATTAAGGTAGTCAATCATTAAAGTTAGATTCACTGGTATGTTTAACACATTCAATCTTTAGAACATTAGGAAGGTGCTGTGAGACAGTTTTGTTCTACACAACAGGGCCACAGATACATTAGGTACCTATGGTTGTCACAGTCCAAATCTCAGCCTAGTCCAGACATTTATGTCACCTCACTCTCGCCTTCCCCCTCCTCTCCCTCCCTCCTCTCCCTCCATCCTAGCCCTGCTATCTTTCTTATCCCCAGATCCTGATATGAAGAAAATCCTGTTTAAATTACATCAGAAGGAGTGAAGGGGAAAAGAGGCATTATCGGCCCACGCAGAAGATAAGAATAAAAGGGGGAACGTGGAGCAGAATGAAAGGTCACACAGGCTACCCTTCAGACTGGCAGGGGGAGGCTTTGAAGGTCAGGGAGATTGACGGGGTGATCCATTCAGGTGAATGACATCCGCACCCACCGTTTAATTGGGTTCATTCGGTCCCCTCCTGTACTCCCTGTTCACCCATGACTGCATGGCCTGGCACGACTCCAACACCATCATTAAGTTTGCAGACGACACAACAGTGGTAGGCCTGATCACCGACAACGAGGAGACAGCCTACAGGGAGGAGGTCAGAGACGTGGCCGGGTGGTGCCAGAATAACAACCTATCCCTCAACGTAACCAAGGCTAATAGAGATGATTGTGGACTACAGGAAAAGGAGGACAGAACTCTCCCCCATTCTCATCGACGGGGCTGTAGTGGAGCAGGTCGAGAGCTTCAAGCTCCTTACTGTCCACATCAACAACAAACTAGAATGGTCCAAACACACCAAGGCAGTCGTGAAGAGGGCACGACAAAGCCTATTCCCCCTCAGGAAACTAAAAAGATTTGGCATGGGTGCTGAGATCCTCAAAGGGTTCTACAGCTGCAACATCGAGAGCATCCTGACTGGTTGCATCACTGCCTGGTACGGCAATTGCTCGGCCTCCGACCGCAAGGCACTACAGAGGGTAGTATATACAGCCCAGTACATCACTGGGGCTAAGCTGCCTGCCATCCAGGACCTCTACACCGGGCGGTGTCAGAGGAAGGCCCTAAAAATTGTCAAAGACCTCAGCCACCCCAGTCATAGACTGTTTTCTCTACTACCGCATGTTAAGCGGTACCGGAGTGCCAAGTCTAGGACAAAAAGGCTTCTCAACAGTTTTTCCCCCCAAGAAATAAGTCTCCTGAACAGGTAATCAAATGGCTACCCGGACTATTTGCATTGTGTGCCACCCCCCAACCCCTCTTATACACTGCTGTTGCTCTCTGTTTATCACATATGCATAGTCACTTTATCTATACATTCATGTACATACTACCTCAATTGGCCCGACCAACCAGTGCTCCCGCACATTGGCTTACCGGGCTATGTGCATTGTGTCCCGCCACCCACCACTCGCCAGACCCTCTTTTACGCTACTGCTACTCTCTGTTCATCATATATGCATAATCACTTTAACCATATCTACATGTACACACTACCTCAATCAGCTTGACTAACCGGTGTTTGTATGTTGCCTCGCTACTTTTATAGACTTGCTACTGTATATACTGCTACTCGCTGCTGTAATTTTTCACTGTCTTTTTACTGTTGTTTTTATTTCTTTACTTACCTAATACCTTTTTTGCACTATTGGTTAGAGCCTGTAAGTAAGCATTTCACTGTAAGGTCTACCTACACCTGTTGTATTCGGCGCACGTCACAAATAAACTTAGATTTGATTTGATTGAATTTCCTTGAAAACAATAGTACTGCACCAGTTTTCTTTTGAAAATGTAAAATCACTCTCATGTATTGTATACTACTACACTTAAAATAGCTAAAGAATGGTACTACTAACAAAGGATGCATGGAACGATACATTTATGACTACCTTTCAGTCCATGAATCTACCTGCTATTACCTTGATCTCACAGTTAGCAAACAAAGTTGCCCTCAATAGAGCTACTCAAAGATAATTTTTATTTTTTTACATTTTACTAGGCAAGTCAGTTATGAACAAATTATTCCTGTTACTAGTCCAACGCTCTAACTACTAGGTTACCTACCGCCCCAATGACCTCAGAGAATAAGGTACTATTTCCATCTAAGTTCAGCGTACACCTCATATATTGCAGAGTATCAAGTTCTACCAAGAGCTTCATTTCCCAAGCGGAAAGAGAACTTGAACTAGTGTTTGGAGATTATAGGAGCCTCTTAGAGTCAAACTTTTGAGGGATCCAGCAGAGAGGCCTGCTGCTCTGTGACCCTGCATGGCCACAGACCTCTAAATCCACTAATCTGACAGAGTACTAAAAGATTTCTTATCAACAAAATGTCCACAGATCAGGAGGCACTGACCTCTGACGCCTAACACTAACAGCCCTAATATGAGAGGGCAAATGTAAGCTGCATATGGAAGCCATACACACACACATACACACAGACTCACACGTGAAAACTCACACGAGTGTGTGTATGACTTTGCACGTGTTATTCTGTGTGTGTGTGTGTGTGTGTGTGTGTGTGTGTGTGTGTGTCTGTGTATCAATGTGAGTTTTCAAGTCTTGAAAACTCACATTGATACACAGACGCATACACACACAGAAACTAACATCTGAAAAGTCATACACACACATACACACATACACACACACATTGTCCATCCATCTGTCCAACTATCTGTCAATCTCCCAACCATCTCCCCCACACCTCCACCCCACACACACAGTGGCGCAGCGGTCTAAGGTACTGCATCTCAGTGCTAGGTGTGTCACTACAGACACCCTGGTTCGAATCCAGGCTGTATCACAACAGGCTGTAATTGGGAGTTCCATAGGGCGGAACACAATTGGCCCAGCATCGTAGGCGGTCATTGTAAATAAGAATTTGTTCTTAACTGACTTGCCTAGTTAAATAAAACATCATAATAATATAATAATATACCATAATTTCTCCCTCTCCTCATTTCACAGCATTTCCTCAACCATCAGTCAGCCTTCCTGTCTTTTTTTTAATTGAGGCGGTGGCTCCTTCAATTACAATGGCCTGTAATCCTAGACTGATGTGAGGATGGATTAACGGGATTAGGAGATAATCTGGTTCACCCCTCGACCCTAACCCAGTATGAGGGAGCGAGAAAGGGAAAATGGGGTTTACAATGAGAGACCCAACGAAAGCCGACGGGGCTTTGACCAGAATGTCTCCGCTGAGCCGACTCTATGGCTCTTCGCGCCTCCCTGTGTCACCGGGGATTACTTCCTGTGAGGTTACCGTGGAAACCTAGAATTGGATGAGGAAGGTTGCAGCTCATGTGGTCAACATCTGCCGATTTAGAGTACATATACTAGGGCCTGGTACTTTACAGTAACTGTTCAGCATCAGCCTAGCTACAGAGCATCTGTCTAATGGGGACATGTGTGACTGTCCGGGATTTGGGGTTGTTAGCCCGTTGAGCTAAAGTCAAAAAATAAACTCAGGGAACAGTGAGCATATACTGTATGTCTAATTTTAGATTAGGCAATTGCCATCTTCAAGTTTCTCTTTGATGTATTTCGCATACGCATCTGAACAGGGATAGGGTTGTTTGTTGTCCGTAGTAAAGCGTTTATTTCTGACGCTACATCGTTATATCTGTTGAGAAGGGACAACAATATAAGTTGTGCACGGCAAGGTTAAGGTAACAGGTTGAATGCGTGAGTCAATGGTTCAGTGTCTGTGTTGCAAGACCATTCTTGCAACAACTATTCGACAACTATATCATATACCGTAAAGGGACAGTGTTAAGGTCCGTAATCGACAAATAATAACAAAACGTCAGCCTTCATATTGCAGCCAATGGATCTGCTACAGACATCCTCTCTTCGAAATCAGCCAATTAGCTCCTTACAATGGTACAAATTGCTGGGGGCCCGAGAATCACACATGCCGTCTCAAACATTAAAGGGAAGGGAAAGAGGCTAGTACTGTATACTATTGAACACAAGACAAATACCAAGGCCTAGAGTAACCACAGCAAGGTCAAATTAGTAGTATGTGTGGTTGACTGGGGAACGTTTTCTTAGAGACAACAGTTTACTCAGCCATTCCTGAAAAGAAATGGAAACATCTGGTGTGTGTACGAGAGTGTGAGTGTGAATGTGTAAGTGTGTGAGTGTGTGCGTGTTTGTGTGTGTGTGTGTGTGTTCTTATTTTTGTCTGACAGTTTATGAGTGCGTTTGAGTGTGTGTGTCTGATTGGGTGTGTGTGTGTGTGTGTGTTTTATGTGTTTGCATGCACATGTGTCCGCATCTGTCTGTGTGTGTACTGTATGTGCTTTATTAGTGAGAGCCTCAGGGATTCCTTCAAATCCTGCCCACATTGCTTACCGACTTAGTACTGTGCTGTGGCTCTGTTTTCGGATCCTCACCAAACATTACAGATTAGAAATGTAGCGATGAGATCAACACCTACATTCTTGCACTGATGTTCAGGCATTCATTAAGAAATAAAAACAACTTTCATTAAAATAAGAACATAGAATCATTAATGAATTGGGCATTGGAGACAGGCTTTCTCTAAAGTACTTGCCATCTTAATTGGTATGGTACGCACGAACAGCACCTTTCTCTCTGTTATGCAATTATTATCAACCTTTTAAATTGTCTGCAAATAAACATGCTAAAAGTTCGCTTTTTATCCCACTTTGAGAAGTTACTGCAACATTAACCCACTGAAATGTTGAAAGTTCACATGGAGAAATGTATTGTTTGAGCTACACAGTCTAATATAATATCACATGTGCCCCTTTGCAGATGCTTTAAGCCAAAGCAATTTACAGTACAGTGAATTTATATATTTGTAGTGGTTTTATGTAATTCTTGCCGGAATTGAACGCTCATTGGCATTGTTAGTAATACGCACTTGCCAATTGAGCCACACAGCACCCTCATACATAACTGTAAATAGAACATCTCCTTGTGGTTTAAACAGTCAGTCTAACAATCGGCTCAATCTCAGTAAGTGACATGATGAGTGGACACTCCCCAAGACCCCATGTCAGCACAGATAGAGCACAAACATCCCCGGCCCTATCCTTATCCAGCCTCACATATCATGAATGACCTGTCTCCAACCTCTCTCCTCCACTTCCTCTTGTCTTCTCAGTCATCCCAGAAGATCGATGTTGAAGCTGGGGAGGCACGGCTTCCCATGGTTTGCTAATAACATGTCGATGGCCCTCAAACTGAGCTCCACTTGGATGGCAGCCTGGAGGCACACACAGATCCTTATCGTACCTATAGCAGATGGGAGTGGATCCGTGGACCGTCGCCTCTCGCTGACGTCAACATTCTGGGAAATCAGTGAAAGGAATGTCCTTCCCAACATGGCTAACGGGGGTGTCATGTTCATTGAGTCCCTCCCTCACTTTTGGTCCTTCAAAAAGTTAGCTGCATGACGCTTCTGCTAGCTGACACTGTCAGTACTGGGGTTGAGTCAAAGGACTGGGTGTCACGACTTCCGCCGAAGTTGGTGCCTCTCCTTGTTCGGGTGGTGTTCGGCGGTCGTCGTCACCGGCTTTCTAGCTGCCACCGATCTACGTTTCTTTTTCCCTTTGTTTTGTCTTGATTGTACACACCTGGTTCCCATTACGTTATACTTTATTCCCTATTTAACCATTTGATTCCCACATGGTTTTGTGCGTGTTTGTTCTTTGTTTATTGTTCAAGAGCTGGTGTGTTTTCCCTGCGTGTGTCACGAGTCCGACCGAGGGTGGCTTCCCTTCCCGGTCGGGTGGCGCTCGGCGGTCGTCATCACCGGCCTATTAGCTGCCACTGATTGTCTTTCCTCCCCCTCCTTGTATGTTTATTGGTAGCACCTGTTTGTGATGATTACTTGGGCTTCTTTAGACAGCCTGCTCGCCTGTTTGTTGTGCGGGATTATTCATTGTAACCTTCGGCTCTGTAGTAGAGGTACGTGTTAGTGCCTGGTCGTGCATTTTTCAGTTGTACATTTTTCATTCCCCGTGTTTGGGGCCGTTATTATTGTGAGCACCCTGTGGTGCGTTGGTGCAATTAAAGAGCACAGCATTGCACTCTCTGTCTCCTGCGTTTGACTCCACACCCACGACACCCGGAGCTTTACAGAGTGGAAATTCCGTTGTTTCTTTTCGAACAAAGTACGTCTTCTTACTCAGTTCTGTGTCCTGCACCTGACTCTGTCCTAACCGCTGCACATTGACACATGCCACTGGGCTGCGTGTGTAAACCGAAGAACCTTTGTGTTTAGTCATTCCTGCATGCCAGATGTTGCATAGGAAACAGGTGTTGGAAGTATAAAAGAAGCCTTTTGCTTGACCAGCTGAAGTTTGTTTATACAGATCATTCTCATTAACATTAAAATCCATTTTGCAATAGAGACCCGTCTCAGTTGATCCTTTAAAGCTCCCCACTGGGCACACACTGGTTGAATCCATGTTGTTCCCAAGTTATTTCAATGACATTACATTGAACCAAAGTGAAGTAGATGTTGAATTGACGTCTGTGCCCAGTGGGTCACTACTGATGCAAATCATTTCTCAATAAATATTGGTAAATCAAGGAAAATTGAGAACAACACTAAGGTGGAATAGTACATGAGGGCTATGGTGTGGGATCTACTCATCTGTTCAAGCCTTCGCTTAGCGGGAAAGTCAAATATTATTTTACAGATTTTTCACAGTATTGAACAGAATAAAGCCAAGTAAGGAGGGCATACACTGTTGAACTCTGCTTTTGACCTGACAGTTTGACACAGAGTCACTGTTATTTTGCCACAGAACACAAGAAGTAAAGACAATTCTGTTGAATCTCAGCTTCCTCCTGATGTATGATGACTCATAACGGTTTAGCTAGATCAGTATGGGTTACTTTTACCCGATGTCATGCTGAACATGCCGAACTGAATATTGGGAGCAATTAAGTAACATTTATCTTGTGTATACAGGCTACGGCGAGGATCTTCCCTTCCTAGGGATTTTCATTTAATTCCTAGGAGGTGGTGTGTTTGAATTAGATGAAGAGGGTAGATGAATTTGGTAAGAATGAGTTACTTTATGACATTACAGTCAAAAGAAATCAATTGTGAAGTGAAATTAAACGTATCTAGCTATCTTCTGTGTGAGTATGAATCTTGGCTTGAGTAAAAATCCACTGTTGTCAGAATGTGAATCTTTCATTTTCACACTTAATTTTCAAATGAACACTACAGTCAAGTAGTGATGGGAGACCAAGGCTTTCAAAACCCTTTGGGGCTTTCACCAAATTGTCCTGAAAAATGGTTAATTACTTAGAGCTTTTAACACAGCCCAAATTAGTGACATCTGCTGATCAGGAAAATATTTCAACATGTATGATGTTTAATATAGACTTGTTTCCCATTGTGTTACATATCTATATCTCCAAAATGCTTTACCATATCCTAATACTATATTGTATATGTAGGGCAGACAATTGACTACTTCCATTCCACATTATAGCAATATCTGTCACGCCCTGACCATAGTTTGCTTTGTATGTTTCTATGTTTTGTTTGGTCAGGGTGTGATCTGAGTGGGCATTCTATGTTGGATGTCTAGTTTGTCTATATGGTTCTCAATCAGAGGCAGGTATTAGTTGTTGTCTCTGATTGGGAAGCATATTTAGGTACCCTGTTTTGTCATGTTGTGTTGTGGGTGATTGTCTATGTCTATGTTAGTTGCTTGTGTCAGCACAGTTCTCAGTGTAGCTTCACGGTCGTTGTTCGTTTATTGTTTTGTATAGTTTGTTCAGTGTATTTAGTGTTTTTTCTTTATTTCTTT
>NW_027260191.1:0-14974 GCF_045791955.1 Oncorhynchus clarkii lewisi
ATTATTAGGAAATAGAAGACATACAAGACCACTGATAATCTCCCTCGATCTGGGGCTCCACGCAAGATCTCACCCCGTGGGGTCAAAATGATCACAAGAACGGTGATCAAAAATCCCAGAACCACACGGGGGGACCTAGTGAATGACCTGCAGAGAGCTGGGACCAAAGTAACAAAGCCTACCATCAGTAACACACTACGCCGCCAGGGACTCAAATCCTGCAGTGCCAGACGTGTCCCCCTGCTTAAGCCAGTACATGTCCAGGCCCGTCTGAAGTTTGCTAGAGAGCATTTGGATGATCAAGAAGATTGAGAGAATGTCATATGGTCAGATGAAACCAAAATATAACTTTTTGGTAAAAACTCAACTTGTCGAGTTCGGAGGACAAAGAATGCTGAGTTGCACCCAAAGAACACCATACCTACAGTGAAGCATGGGGGTGGAAACATCATGCTTTGGGGCTGTTTTTCTGCAAAGGGACCAGGACGACTGATCCGTGTAAAGGAAAGAATGAATGGGGCCATGTATCGTGAGATTTTGAGTGAAAACCTCCTTCCATCAGCAAGGGCATTGAAGATGAAACGTGGCTGGGTCTTTCAGCATGACAATGATCCCAAACACACCGCCCGGGCAACGAAGGAGTGGCTTCGTAAGAAGCATTTCAAGGTCCTGGAGTGGCCTAGCCAGTCTCCAGATCTCACCCCCATATAAAATCTTTGGAGGGAGTTGAAAGTCCATGTTGCCCAGCAACAGCCACAAAATATCCCTGCTCTAGTGGAGTTCTGCATGGGGTAATGGGCCAAAATACCAGCAACAGTGTGTGAAAACCTTGTGAAGACTTAGAGAAAACGTTTGACCTCTGTCATTGCCAACAAAGGGTATGTAACAAAGTATTGAGATAAACTTTTGCTATTGACCAAATACTTATTTTCCACCATAATTTGCAAATAAATTCATTAAAAATCCTACAATGTGATTTTCTGGAGAAAAAAAATCTAATTTTGTCTATCATACTTGAAGTGTACCTATGATGAAAATTACAGGCCTCTCTCATCTTTTTAAGTGGGAGAACTTGCACAATTGGTGTCTGACTAAATACTCTTTTGCCCCACTCTATATTCTCATACATTCATTTCACATTTCCACAAACTTCAAAGTGTTTCCTTTCAAATGGTATCAAGAATATGCATATCCTTGCTTCAGGTCCTGAGCTACAGGCAGTTCGATTTGGGTATGTCATTTTAGGCAAAAATGGAAAAAAAAGTGCAGATCCTTAAGAGGTTTTAAGATAGTCAACATTTGGCTATACAATATGGTTGAAAAACTCATGTAATAAATATGTTTGCAGTCATTATTTCATGTTATTGAACCAACTTAATTTATTGATTTACAGGGAATTTATTAAATTGCTTGTTGAAGAAATTAGAATAGGTCATTTCAAAGTTTAAAATAGGAGAGAGAGTTTCATAACCTATGAAGATGTTCAGCGAAAGCAGATAGGCAATTTGTTGACACCAGTAAAGACTTGGATATACATTATCCTGAATGAACAGGATGAAAAATGTGTTTTTATGTGAGATATTAGTTTGTATTTATGTTATTTATTAGGTTTAACGAAAGAGGAAAAGTAAGTTCAATGTTGAAAGAAATAAGTTGTAACTTGAAAAATAGCTTTGTTAGTGTAATGCTCCGGGTGTCGTGGGTGTGGAGTCAAATGCAGGAGACAGAGAGTTCAATGCTGCGCGTCTTTTAATCGCACCAATGCACCACAGGGTGCTCACAAAAACGTTACGTTCCCAAAACACAGGGAATCAAAATGTACAATGGGAAACAATCCCGACCGGACACTAACACGTGCCTATACTACAGAGCCGAAGGTTACATAGAAATAATCCCGCACAACAACCAGGCGGGCCGGCTGTCTAATAAAGACAAACTAATTAAGGGGGCTGAATAATTTTGCACGCCCAATTTTTCAGTTTTTGATTTGTTAAAAAAGTTTGAAATATCCAATAAATGTCGTTCCACTTCATGATTGTGTCCCACTTGTTGTTGACTCTTCACAAAAAAATACAGTTTTATATCTTTATGTTTGAAACCTGTAATGTGGCAAAAAGTCGCAAAGTTCAAGGGGGCCAAATACTTTCGCAAGGCACTGTATATATTTTTTGAATTTTTACCCCTTTTTCTCCCCAATTTTGTGTTATCCAATTGTTGTAGTATCTATCTATCTTGTCTCATCACTACAACTCCGTACGGGCTCGGGAGAGACGAAGGTTTAAAGTCATGCGTCCTCCGATACACAACCCAACCAAGCCGCACTGCTTCTTAACACAGCGCGCATCCAACCCGGAAGCCAGCCGCACCAATGTGTCGGAGGAAACACCGTGCACCTGGCCACCTTGGTTAGCGCACACTGCGCCCAGCCCGCCACAGCGCGATGAGACAAGGACACCCCTACCGACCAAGCCCTCCCCTAACCCGGGCAACGCTAGGCCAATTGTGCGTCGCCCCACGGACCTCCCGGTCACGGCCGGTTACGACAGAGCCTGGGCGCGAACCCAGGGACTCTGATGGCACAGCTGGCGCTGCAGTACAGCGCCCTTAACCACTGCGCCACCCGGGAGGCCTCATCTGGGATTCTTTTAATCCTATGTTCAGTAAAAGTATGTTATTATATCATATCATATACAATTGACCCATTCTATAAAAAAGTCTGTATTTATCCATTAAAAAGTCCACTGTTGATCCCGACACAGTTGATGAACATTAGCTGCAGATGAGAGAAGACCAGCAACTAGAATGAGAAATGATGGATTCGCTCCAGCTTGCTAGCTGCCGATGCTGCAGGCCAACTTGCTTTCAGGGCTGGTGAAGTGTCAGTGGTTTAATTTTATAGTGTGTAGTTTTCCCTGATTTCCCTCAGGAACGCAGCGCTGCCGGTAGAATGGAGAAACATCTGCTGCCACTCAGAGAGATACATATAAAAACCATCATTTCCATCAGCGTTGCTACAGCAGAGTGAGGACAGAGAGCCAAGCAGCACATTAGAATGCCTGTCTGTCTCCTGTCTCTGTCTGATGCTGACTCCTGGGGATAGGCAGGAATGAAACCCATTAAATGATCCTGTGTTGCCAGAACCCAGAGGCAATGCGGGATAAGGTAGCCTATCTCACAAACCAGTGTACAGTAGTTTATGAAGTCTACAGATTATATGTCATGATCTTATTAACGTATGCCGTATTACCTTGATTCATACATAACATCAGGTGGGTCTTTTCTGCATCTCTTTTATTTTAATAACATGTTGTACGTGTACCGGTATGCAGAATTACTCAGTACATGAGGTTGCCCTGTGTCCCTAACCACATAAGAAGCAGTATTGCAGAAAGACAATTTAGAAAAATATTTTCCATTCTGGTATCATAAACAACTTTAATCATGTCATTTCTCTGTAGTCTGATTGTGTTGTTTGGCTTTATTGTTTTTTGATTGTATTTCTTGACAGTTTTTGTCTCTGTTTTTCCATTTGATATTTATCTGCTGTAGGCTACTTTACATGGCGCATAATGTATTTCTTACTGTGGAGCTGAATTGAAGTCATTTTGTCTGTCATGTCTGCTATCATTTCTTGCAAATGAGATGGAGGAGCCTTCAAGTCATTATATGATAATGAAGCAATAGACTGTGAAATGTAACATGTACAAAGAGAGAAAAGCAAACAATGACCTTCACTGAGAATGAAGTTAGACATGTCTCTATTGATCATCTGAGTCCAGAGCAAACACCGCCCCTGGGATATCTCACTGTCTGTCTGTACATCCCTCTGTTGTTTCTCAGTCTTTCTTTCTTTCAGCTTAGTTTCTGTATCCATTTCTCTCTGAGATCCCACGCCTTTGGAACCATGGGATGTTTGAGTAAGAGCTGCTGCCATACTTGAGGTTGCTCACTCTACCCCTCCTTGGCACGGTGACTCTCAACCCGAACCCAAACCCCTCTATTGGCAGTCCAGAGATGCTTTAGCAAATGTCAGATTGGTCATTGCTGCAGATTGGGGAGAGAGGAAAAGGTAAAACAAACAGACAGCTGTTTCCAATTATGGTTTTACTAGGCGCTGATGGGCCAGTAATTACAGGATTAGAGATGTGTAACTGCACACAGCTTTGGGTCCTGCTCTGCTCTGGGAGTCCTTCTGGGGGGAGGGAATGGCTGGGTCCAGCCAAACAGCCCAAACAGTGATGTTTGCACATTACTGCAATGGGCCTCTTAACGTCACTCATTGTGTCCATTGGCCAGGAAGCTGCTGAGGCAGTGGCTGTGCCATTTGAGTGGTTTCACAGTGTGGGAAAGAGGCCGGCGGGAGGATGGCAGGCAGCAGGCTCTGGTCAGGTTACTAGCAGCAGATACACCTACTTCTGTCTCTCTGTTCGAATCCAGGCTGCATCACATCCGGCCGTGATTGGAAGTCCCATAGGGTGGCGCACAATTGGCACAGCGTCGTCCGGGTTTGACCGGGGTAGGCCATCATTGTAAATAAGAATTTGTTCATAACTGACTTGCCTAATTAAATAAGGTTACACACTGTGAGAGAGGTGAGAAATCAGAGCCGTGAGGGTCCATCATGATAACGCCAGATGGATGACCATTTGGCGTTTTCTGTCTGGCCTGTGAATTCAGGGGCATATCGATCATAATCATGCTCCTCCTGGTCTACTACAAACAATACTGTAAAAAATGACTCTTTGGGTCAACCTAAAAAAAAGACTTCAAGTGGTTACAATTAAATAAGTTGGGTTAACTCAATTGAAAACCAAGTATATGATTCAATCGATGTCAATTGTTGTTTTGATTACTAACTGTCACGAGTCCGACCGAGGGTGTTTCCCTTTCCCGGGCAGGTGGCGCTCGGCGGTCGTCGTCACCGGCCTATTAGCTGCCACTGATTGTTTTTCCTTCCCCTCCTTGTATGTTGAGTGGTAGCACCTGTGAATGTTTAAGTTAATACTTTGTAGCGCCACCTTTTGCTGCGATTACAGCTGTAAGTCGCTTGGGGTATGTCTTTATCAGTTTTGCACATCGAGAGACTGAATTTTTTTCCCATTCCTCCTTGCAAAACAGCTCGAGCTCAGTGAGGTTGGATGGAGAGCATTTGTGAACAGCAGTTTTCAGTTCTTTCCACAGATTCTCGATTGGATTCAGGTCTGGACTTTGACTTGGCCATTCTAACACCTGGATATGTTTATTTTTTAACCATTCCATTGTAGATTTTGCTTTATGTTTTGGATCATTGTCTTGTTGGAAGACAAATCTCCGTCCCAGTCTCAGGTCTTTTGCAGACTCCATCAGGTTTTCTTCCAGAATGGTCCTGTATTTGGCTCCATCCATCTTCCCATCAATTTTAACCATCTTCCCTGTCCCTGCTGAAGAAAAGCAGGCCCAAACCATGATGCTGCCACCACCATGTTTGACAGTGGGGATAGTGTGTTCAGGGTGATGAGCTGTGTTGCTTTTACGCCAAACATAACGTTTTGCATTGTTGCCAAAAAGTTCAATTTTGGTTTCATCTGACCAGAGCACCTTCTTCCACATGTTTGGTGTGTCTCCCAGGTGGCTTGTGGCAAACTTTAAACGACACTTTTTATGGATATCTTTAAGAAATGGCTTTCTTCTTGCCACTCTTCCATAAAGGCCAGATTTGTGCAATATACGACTGATTGTTGTCCTATGGACAGTCTCCCACCTCAGCTGTAGATCTCTGCAGTTCATCCAGAGTGATCATGGGCCTCTTGGCTGCATCTCTGATCAGTCTTCTCCTTGTATGAGCTGAAAGTTGAGGGACGGCCAGGTCTTGGTAGATTTGCAGTGGTCTGATACTCCTTCCATTTCAATATTATCGCTTGCACAGTGCTCCTTGGGATGTTTAAAGCTTGGGAAATCTTTTTGTATCCAAATCCGGCTTTAAACTTCTTCACAACAGTATCTCGGACCTGCCTGGTGTATTCCTTGTTCTTCATGATGCTCTCTGCGCTTTTAACGGACCTCTGAGACTATCACAGTGCAGGTGCATTTATACGGAGACTTGATTACACACAGCTGGATTGTATTTATCATCATTAGTCATTTAGGTCAACATTGGATCATTCAGAGATCCTCACTGAACTTCTGGAGAGAGTTTGCTGCACTGAAAGTAAAGGGGCTGAATAATTTTGCACGCCCAATTTTTCAGTTTTTGATTTGTTAAAAAAGTTTGAAATATCCAATAAATGTCGTTCCACTTCATGATTGTGTCCCACTTGTTGTTGATTCTTCACAAAAAAATACAGTTTTATATCTTTATGTTTGAAGCCTGAAATGTGGCAAAAGGTCGCAAAGTTCAAGGGGGCCGAATACTTTCGCAAGGCACTGTATATAATAATAATAATCCCAGATGGGAATCCTGCTAGCTGCAGTACACTGTACACACAAACACTAACTATTTACATTAGCTGGTGCCACAGCAGATTTTCTGTTTCTACGCCAAAATGCAATTGTGTTGAACATCAGTGTGTTCCAGTTCAAATCTGGTCTTCTCTGGTTTTGAAGATGCTGAATTGTTATTATACACTATTGTTGGAAGACATCTGAAGATGTTGGATTGTCATTATACTGTAACTAACGTTGGAAGAATCTGGGTTTTGTGGGTTTTATAAAACAATTGCTTGGTGAAACTGAAACCATGTTCTTCTGGCCAAGCCAAAGACACTATAAACATGAAACCTACTATACACTATGTGTACAAAACATTAAGTATTTCCATGACATAGACTGAACAGTTGAATCCAGGTGAAAGCTATGATCCGTTATTGATGTCACTTATTAAATCCACTTCAATACGTGTAGATGAAGGGGAAGAGGTTAAATAAGGATTTTTAAACCTTGAGACAATTTAGACATGGATTGTATATGGATTGTACAATACAACATATTTAAGTTTCTTTGAAAGAGGTATGGTAGTAGGTGCCAGGCGCACCAGTTTGTGTCAAGAACTGCAACACTGCTGTTTTTTATGCTCAACACTTTCCCGTGTGTATCAAGAATGGTCCAACACCCAAAGGACATCCAGCCTATTTAACACAACTGTGGGAAGCATTGGAGTCAACATGGGTCATCATCCCTGTGGAACGCTTTCAACACCTCGTGGAGTCCATGTCCCAATGAATTGAGGCTGTTCTGAGGGCAAAAGAGGCTGCAACTCAATATTAATGTTTTGTACACTCAGTGTATATCTTCAGTCTGTATGACTGTGGCTTATTAAATAGCAAATGAATGCAAAAAACGACTTCTCTGATTGAAAACGGCACGTGGCATCAATATTAGTCAGAAACATTTATTCCAGTGCCAACGTTAACAAAAAAGTGTAGGAAGAATCATTTTGGTGATAAAGGCAGTCTGTTTTTGTGAGATTTGTGTAACTGAGGTTGTCACGCCTTCCCTGAGGGTTGGGTTTGGATTACCATCATGCCCACTTGCCCAATAACACGAGATGAACAGCTGCGCTGACTGTGCTCTATCCAATCGTAGCCTCCAGACAGTGAGACAGACCTGTCTATTAGGCAGTGCCTCGGACTCTGACTTGTTTACATAAGACAACACGTCGCCAATGTTATGTTGAAGGAACACTAGGCTCCCAAGACGTTTTTCAACCCACCTCCACCCCCAAACATTTGGGGGACTAAACTATTTTTATTTTTAATTCTTATTATTTAAAAAAAAAAAATTCCTTGTCTTTTTTCCATATTTATTTAATCATAGGCATGTACCATTGACAGATGTTACAAATAACCATCTCATAATAGGGGAAACCTTATGGAGTGACCACTTGCTGACGTGTTTGATAGAGACCACAGTCTGCCACTGTTTAGGGCAGAATGAGAATTAGACGATTCACACTTGCATCCTAACTGCCACTTGTCAATATTCCAAAATTCAAAACCCATTCACAAGAATCTTGTGTCCCGCCACAACCTTTGTAACATGATTCTCTATGAAACAGCTTGTGCTGTTGATGATGAAGTTGTAGACAAGTTCTCAGAAATCAGTTCTGAGCACAGCCAGAAACAGTTGACTCGCTTTATACTGTCTGCAGTGCACTGACTTTTTCATGCAATTTTTTTTACTGGAGAAATATTGCACTAAACACCAGCTAGATGAACAATTGCAGTATCTTAGATTGATTCTGACTATTTTGAGGTAGTGGTAGTCAAGTGGCTATGTTGTTGCTACTGTGCCTCAAGATGGACAAACAACAGTAACTGCCAGGGTACGATATGCGAACATAACACAACCACATCCATAGAGCGGTGCACAATTGGCCCAGTGTTGTCTGGGTTAGGGGAGGGAGTGGCCGGAGTAGGCCGTCATTGTAAAATAAGAATTTGTTCTTAACTAACTCGCCTAGTTAAATAAAGGTTAAATAAAATACATAAAATAAAAAAATCGAACCCCACCCCCAAGATCAAAATCAAATTTTTCTAAATGAGCAGCAGAAAAATACAAGCCACCCTTTAAATTGCTGCATAGAGTACATCAGATCATATCCCCTTTCATGTTAGTGTCATAATAAGAGCACTACAGTAAATACAGCTGAGATGACATCACATCCTGTTCTAGCACCTCTCTGATTATAATGATTCCCTCCACACTACCACTGCCCTGGCTCTCAGTTGAACCTTGATGAAGGGATTAGTCTGTAGGCACAATGTAAATACTCCAGATCAGAAGGAGCACAGTAATGGCCACGCTGTTCACACAGGTAGAGGAGTGGAACAAAGCATTTTTAATTACCCTTTTAATTGCCCCTTTAACACTATGAATTAGCATTTTAATGATGGTTATGCAATTAGGGGTGGGAATGGCTGTGAGAGCAAGCTTCAGGCTGCTATTACTGCCTCTCTCTCTCTTTCAGCTTCAGACTGCTATTGCAGCCTCTCACTCTTTTTATTTCTCTCTAGCTCTGTATCAATCTCTCAGCCCAGAGATCACAGTTAGAACTCAGCAAGAAGGTCTCTCTCTTTTTTCTCTCTCTCTCTCTCTGTGTATATATATATATATATATATATATATATATATATATATATATATGTGTGTATGTATGTGTATATATACTGTATATATATACACACCACCATTCAAAAGTTTGGGGTCATTTATAAATATCCTTCATTAAATATTACACTCAAAACACCAGTCTCAACGTCAACAGTGAAGAGGCGACTCCGGGATGCTGGCCTTCTAGGCAGAGTTGCAAAGAAAAAGCCATATGTCAGACTGGCCAATAAAATTAAAAGATTCATATAGGCAAAATAATACAGACACTGGACAGAGGAACTCTGCCTAGAAGGCCAGCATCCCGGAGTCGCCTCTTCACTGTTGACGTTGAGACTGGTGTTTTGCGGGTACTATTTAATGAAGCTGCATGTTGAGGACTTGTGATGCGTCTGTTTCTCAAACTAGACACTCTAATATACTTGTCCTCTTGTTCAGTTGTGCACCGGGGCCTCTCACTCCTCTTTCTGTTCTGGTTAGAGCCAGTTTGCGCTCTTCTGTGAAGGGAGTAGTACACAGCGTTGTATGAGATCTTCAGTTTCTTGGCAATTTCTCGCATGGAATAGCCTTCATTTCTCAGAATAAGAACAGACTGATGAGTTTCAGAAGAAAGTTCTTTACTTCTGGCCATTTTGAGTCTGTAATCGAAACCCACAAATGCTGATGCTCCAGATACTCAACTAGTCTAAAGAAGGACAGTTTTATTGCTTCTTCAATCAGCATAACAGTTTTCAGCTGTGCTAACATAATCTCAAAAGGGTTTTCTACTGGACAATTAGCCTTTTAAAATTATAAAATTGGATTAGCAGGAAAAATTGGAACACAGGATTGATGGTTGCTGATAATGGGCCTTTGTACACCTATGTAAGTAGATATTCCATTAAAAATCAGCTGTTTCCAGCTACAATATATATTTACAACATTAACAATGTCTACACTGTATTTCTGATCAATTTGATGTTATTTTAATGGACAACAAATTTGCTTTTCTTTCAAAACAAGGACATTTCTAAGTGACCCCAAACTTTTGAATGGTGGTATATTTCCCTCTCTCTCATTCTCTCTCTGTGGCTCTATCTCTCTGGCTCTCTTTCTGGCTCTCAATTAAATTCCAAGGGCTTTATTGGCACGGGAAACATGTCTCTCTCTCGCTCGGATCACAGTTAGCACTCAGCAACAGGAACCTACAGAGAGATTATCACAACACACACACACACACCTACACACTGCCCACTGGGCACAAAATGGTTGAATCAACATTGTTTTAACAGAATTTATCAACAGATTGTGATGTGGAATTTCTGTGTAAAATACATTGGATTTGCAAAAAGTCATCAACGTAAACAATTGTTTTGAGGGTGAAATTTCAACCACAGGATTATGTCATCATGGTTACCAATTTTCAACATAGACAAAACATATAAAATATGTTGATTTTGTACCTTTGAAACGACATCAGATCTTCAACGTTTTATATCCACTATCAGAAAAAAACTAAAGGCTGGGCAGCACCTCCTACTGGATGATTGATCTATATATCCCTTTGGTCTCCCATCCAGAGTTTCAACCAATCAGGGCTGCCCTGATTAGCTCTGATATTTGTCTCGGACTATTACCCCGTCCCATCGTGAGGATGTGTGTTGAGAGATCTCCACTAAATAGATTCACTGTTGCTGTAAAGTCATTCCAAAGGGAAGGTTTAATTAACAGAGCAACTGAAATGCGACCATACTTTACCACTCATACATGTATATCATCAATGATGCTTATAGGACTATATAGCATTTTCAAAATAATCAACAGCTATTGTTTCAATTCAAGGATTCATCAACAAAAATGTACAATTAACAAAATAAACAAGGCCTAGGGTTTCAAGCTTTGTTTGAGGTCAAATTGAATGTAGAATTTAAGAATGTATATGTTAGATTCACATCTCAACCAAAAATCTAAGTTAAAGAAGATCAACTTAAACGTTATTTAAAGTGGATTTAAGTTTGATTTATTCTTTAACTTGGATTTTAGGTTGAGATGGAGACATCAATCTAACATATCAATTATGAATTATTATAGACAAATTGGAATTACAGCCCGACTAATTTGGAACTATCCAAGCAGAAGATACATCTCCTTCAAATGTTGATATTTGGTTGCGTTGACAACCAACCACGATTCAATATCGCTTTTACAATATAGTAAATAGCCTATTAACTTTGACAACTTAACAAATTATATGTTGGATACAGAGGTAAAAATAAAGATTCAAAATAAAAAATAGAAATAATGACATGAATAATAAATACACAGTGAATAACAATAACGAGTAAAAAATAACATGGCTACAAATGCCTTCAGAGAGTATTCACACCCCTTGACTTTCTCCCCAAAATTGTTTTTTACAAATTGGAATAAAATAAAAATGTGTCTACACGAAACACTCTGTAATGTCAAAATACAAGAAAAATTCTAAAAATGTTTAAAAGATAAATGCAATATAAAACACTAATATGACGTCATTAGATAAGTATTCAACCTCTAGAGATATAAAACACTAATATGACGTCATTAGATAAGTATTCAACCTCTAGAGATATAAAACACTAATATGACGTCATTAGATAAGTATTCAACCTCTAGAGATATAAAACACTAATATGACGTCATTAGATAAGTATTCAACCTCTAGAGATATAAAACACTAATATGACGTCATTAGATAAGTATTCAACCTCTAGAGATATAAAACACTAATATGACGTCATTAGATAAGTATTCAACCTCTAGAGATATAAAACACTAATATGACGTCATTAGATAAGTATTCAACCTCTAGAGATATAAAACACTAATATGACGTCATTAGATAAGTATTCAACCTCTAGAGATATAAAACACTAATATGACGTCATTAGATAAGTATTCAACCTCTAGAGATATAAAACACTAATATGACGTCATTAGACGTCAAGTATTCAACCTCTAGAGATATAAAACACTAATATGACGTCATTAGATAAGTATTCAACCTCTAGAGATATAAAACACTAATATGACGTCATTAGATAAGTATTCAACCTCTAGAGATATAAAACACTAATATGACGTCATTAGATAAGTATTCAACCTCTAGAGCAGGGGTGTCAAAGTCAAATGGACGGAGGGCCAAATAAAAAAATCAGCTACAAGACGAGGGCCGGACTGTTCGAATGTTCATTGAAAAAATTTTAAATGACGCATATAGTCTAGTGAACCTAATTGAACCTACTGAAAACCTAACAAATATATTACAATATGATCAGATAAATAAAGCAATATTTTCTTATGGCTCTGTCAGTAATCTTTAATTTTCAACAGACACAAAAGACAAATTTCCTTTATATAAATATCCCCATAACATGAACATTAAATGAAAGAAACCGGTATTCAAGGCACCATCAGTAGACTATATTTTCTATTTTAGCAAAAGTGGGCTAAATTTACTTCAAAGAAAAAACAATAATAGCAATTTTCTATCATCCACTCAACTGAAATATTTTTAAAATATAATTGGATTGAAATACAAAAAAATAAAGTGCAAAAATCTATTAATCAAAAACAACACTTTGTTTAAGGAGAAGTAACATGCAGTGAAAACAAATATTAAATTTTAACTTTTAAACTTGAACTGAGTAAAAACTCTAAATATGTGATTGCACAGTAATGTTCACTTGTTTGAGGTTGAGGGTGATACTTGGTGGTGTCCCATCTTTTCCACAAGTTCATCAATGTTCGGGGTAAGGCTCTGAGCTGAAGAAATCCTCAGAATTGAGTGGAGGTGTTCAGCAGTAAGTCGACTTCTGTGTGATGTTTTGTTCAGGTTCATCAAAGAAAACAGTTGTTCACACAGGTATGTGCTGCCAAACATAGACAACGTTTGAGCAGCCTGGATGCGCAGCTGGGGCATTGTGCCGGGGAGGAAACGGGCGAACTCCGCAGCACCCACTGCCGCATATTTTGCCCTCAGTGCATCATTGCATTGGAGGTCAATCAACTCCATTTGGAGGTTTGGTGGTGAGCTTTCCACGTCAACAGCAAATGGGTTACCAGGGTAGCCTAGTGGTTAGAGCGTTGGACTAGTAACCGGAAGGTTGTGAGTTCAAACCCCCGAGCTGACAAGGTACAAATCTGTCGTTCTGCCCCTGAACAGGCAGTTAACCCACTGTTCCCAGGCCGTCATTGAAAATAAGAATTTGTTCTTAACTGACTTGCCTGGTTAAATAAAGGTAAAATAAAAAAAAAAAAATGGGTTACCGAGCAGTTCCAACCTGCTTTTTTGTGCTTCAAAGTCAGCAAATCGGCGTCGAAAGTCAGCGGCAAGCATACCTATTTTATCAGCCAACTGTGTGCTCGGGAACGCACTGGTAGAGAGCTTCTCTTTCATGGTCTGGCAGCTGGGAAAGTGGCTCAAATTTTCTTTCCGCATCTGCGTCTCCCACAGAGTCAGTTTGGTTTTAAATGCCTTCACTGTACTGTACATATCAGAGATGACACGATCCCGACCCTGCAGCTGCAAGTTTATTGCATTCAGATGACTCGTAATGTCACACAGAAAAGCCATTTCACACAGAAACATTTCGTCTCGGAGTTGTGTTGTGTCTTTCCCTTTGCTGTCCAAGAACAAACAAATCTCCTCACGAAGCTCGAAACATCTTTGAAGCACCTTTCCCTGGCTTAGCCATCGCACCTCTGTGTGATAAGGCAAATCACCATGCTCCGTTTCTAACTCCGTCAGAAATGCCTTGAACTGGCGGTGATTCAAACCTTTGGCTCTGATAAAGTTAACTGTGCGCGTGATGATGCTCATTACATGCTCCATTTTCAAGGCTTTACCGCACAACGCTTCCTGGTGTATGATACAATGATAAGCTGTCAGCTCACCTGTCGCGTTTTCCTCTTGCATCTTTTCCCGTATCTTCGCCACCAGTCCGCTCCTGTGTCCACACATCGCAGGTGCTCCGTCGGTTGTCAAACCCACGAGTTTTTCCCAAGGCAGCTCCATCTCATTTACACATCTTGACACCTCTTCATACAAATCATGCCCCGTAGTTGTGCCATGCATAGGACGTAAAGCCAAAAACTCCTCTGTCACGCTTAGGTTGGAGTCCACTCCGCGGATGAAAATTGACAACTGGGCAATGTCAGAAATGTCGGTGCTCTCATCCACAGCCAAGGAATATGCAATAAAATCTTTTCCCTTTTTCACAAGCTGCTCTTTTAGATTGATGGACAACTGGTCTACTCTCTCGGCAATGGTGTTTCTGCTCAGACTCACATTTAAAAAGAGTTGCCTTTTTTCTGGGCAAACTTCGTCACAAACTTTAATCATGCAGTTTTTGATGAAATCCCCCTCCGTAAATGGCCGGGCTGATTTAGCGATCTCTTCTGCCAAAATAAAACTGGCCTTGACAGTTGCGTCCGCGTGTGTGTCCGCGTGTTTCGTTTCATAATGTCGTCTCAGATTATACTCTTTCAGTACCGCCACACTTTCTCCACACAGAAGACACACAGGTTTTCCAGCTACCTTCGTGAACATATACTCCGACTCCCACCTTGTTTGAAACCCCCGGTTCTCAGTATCCACCTTCCGTTTTGCCATTTTTGATGGGTATCTGAAAGTTAATTTTACTGTGATGCTGACGACTGCTGTGCCAATAAATATTGAAATGAAGCAGCCTACTGCTCGGTGCGTCACCTTTGCATTGTGGGAAATGTAGTATTGGTGCGTGTAAAAGATCTGCGGGCTGCCGGCTTGCTGCGGGCCGGTTCTAATAATAAATCAAGATCATCCCAGGGGCCGTAAAAAACCTTCTTGCGGGCCGGATGTGGCCCGCGGGCCTTGACTCTGACATATGTG
>NW_027260192.1:0-14973 GCF_045791955.1 Oncorhynchus clarkii lewisi
CTTTTCCATAAACAAGGTCTAAAATCATGTTTGGTTGCACTCCGGATACAATGTTTTAAACATAACTGTTCAAACTAGATGATTAGGGACATTATTATGGACAATTTTCAGCAAATTGCAGCAATTGAACTACAGAAATAACCACTTTTCCATAAACAAGGTCTAAAATCATGTTTGGTTGCACTCCGGATACAATGTTTTAAACATAACTGTTCAAACTAGATGATTAGGGACATTATTAGGACAATTTTCAGCAAGTTGCAGCAATTGACTACAGAAATAACCACTTTTCCATAAACAAGGTCTAAAATCATGTTTGGTTGCACTCCGGATACAATGTTTTAAACATAACTGTTCAAACTAGATGATTAGGGACATTATTATGGACAATTTTCAGCAAATTGCAGCAATTGAACTACAGAAATAACCACTTTTCCATAAACAAGGTCTAAAATCATGTTTGGTTGCACTCCGGATACAATGTTTTAAACATAACTGTTCAAACTAGATGATTAGGGACATTATTATGGACAATTTTCAGCAAATTGCAGCAATTGAACTACAGAAATAACCACTTTTCCATAAACAAGGTCTAAAATCATGTTTGGTTGCACTCCGGATACAATGTTTTAAACATAACTGTTCAAACTAGATGATTAGGGACATTATTATGGACAATTTTCAGCAAATTGCAGCAATTGAACTACAGAAATAACCACTTTTCCATAAACAAGGTCTAAAATCATGTTTGGTTGCACTCCGGATACAATGTTTTAAACATAACTGTTCAAACTAGATGATTAGGGACATTATTATGGACAATTTTCAGCAAATTGCAGCAATTGAACTACAGAAATAACCACTTTTCCATAAACAAGGTCTAAAATCATGTTTGGTTGCACTCCGGATACAATGTTTTAAACATAACTGTTCAAACTAGATGATTAGGGACATTATTATGGACAATTTTCAGCAAATTGCAGCAATTGAACTACAGAAATAACCACTTTTCCATAAACAAGGTCTAAAATCATGTTTGGTTGCACTCCGGATACAATGTTTTAAACATAACTGTTCAAACTAGATGATTAGGGACATTATTATGGACAATTTTCAGCAAATTGCAGCAATTGAACTACAGAAATAACCACTTTTCCATAAACAAGGTCTAAAATCATGTTTGGTTGCACTCCGGATACAATGTTTTAAACATAACTGTTCAAACTAGATGATTAGGGACATTATTATGGACAATTTTCAGCAAATTGCAGCAATTGAACTACAGAAATAACCACTTTTCCATAAACAAGGTCTAAAATCATGTTTGGTTGCACTCCGGATACAATGTTTTAAACATAACTGTTCAAACTAGATGATTAGGGACATTATTATGGACAATTTTCAGCAAATTGCAGCAATTGACCTACAGAAATAACCACTTTTCCATAAACAAGGTCTAAAATCATGTTTGGTTGCACTCCGGATACAATGTTTTAAACATAACTGTTCAAACTAGATGATTAGGGACATTATTATGGACAATTTTCAGCAAATTGCAGCAATTGAACTACAGAAATAACCACTTTTCCATAAACAAGGTCTAAAATCATGTTTGGTTGCACTCCGGATACAATGTTTTAAACATAACTGTTCAAACTAGATGATTAGGGACATTATTATGGACAATTTTCAGCAAATTGCAGCAATTGAACTACAGAAATAACCACTTTTCCATAAACAAGGTCTAAATCATGTTTGGTTGCACTCCGGATACAATGTTTTAAACATAACTGTTCAAACTAGATGATTAGGGACATTATTATGGACAATTTTCAGCAAATTGCAGCAATTGAACTACAGAAATAACCACTTTTCCATAAACAAGGTCTAAATCATGTTTGGTTGCACTCCGGATACAATGTTTTAAACATAACTGTTCAAACTAGATGATTAGGGACATTATTATGGACAATTTTCAGCAAATTGCAGCAATTGAACTACAGAAATAACCACTTTTCCATAAACAAGGTCTAAAATCATGTTTGGTTGCACTCCGGATACAATGTTTTAAACATAACTGTTCAAACTAGATGATTAGGGACATTATTATGGACAATTTTCAGCAAATTGCAGCAATTGAACTACAGAAATAACCACTTTTCCATAAACAAGGTCTAAAATCATGTTTGGTTGCACTCCGGATACAATGTTTTAAACATAACTGTTCAAACTAGATGATTAGGGACATTATTATGGACAATTTTCAGCAAATTGCAGCAATTGACCTACAGAAATAACCACTTTTCCATAAACAAGGTCTAAAATCATGTTTGGTTGCACTCCGGATGCAATGTTTTAAACATAACTGTTCAAACTAGATGATTAGGGACATTATTATGGACAATTTTCAGCAAATTGCAGCAATTGAACTACAGAAATAACCACTTTTCCATAAACAAGGTCTAAAATCATGTTTGGTTGCACTCCGGATACAATGTTTTAAACATAACTGTTCAAACTAGATGATTAGGGACATTATTATGGACAATTTTCAGCAAATTGCAGCAATTGAACTACAGAAATAACCACTTTTCCATAAACAAGGTCTAAATCATGTTTGGTTGCACTCCGGATACAATGTTTTAAACATAACTGTTCAAACTAGATGATTAGGGACATTATTATGGACAATTTTCAGCAAATTGCAGCAATTGAACTACAGAAATAACCACTTTTCCATAAACAAGGTCTAAATCATGTTTGGTTGCACTCCGGATACAATGTTTTAAACATAACTGTTCAAACTAGATGATTAGGGACATTATTATGGACAATTTTCAGCAAATTGCAGCAATTGAACTACAGAAATAACCACTTTTCCATAAACAAGGTCTAAATCATGTTTGGTTGCACTCCGGATACAATGTTTTAAACATAACTGTTCAAACTAGATGATTAGGGACATTATTATGGACAATTTTCAGCAAATTGCAGCAATTGAACTACAGAAATAACCACTTTTCCATAAACAAGGTCTAAATCATGTTTGGTTGCACTCCGGATACAATGTTTTAAACATAACTGTTCAAACTAGATGATTAGGGACATTATTATGGACAATTTTCAGCAAATTGCAGCAATTGAACTACAGAAATAACCACTTTTCCATAAACAAGGTCTAAATCATGTTTGGTTGCACTCCGGATACAATGTTTTAAACATAACTGTTCAAACTAGATGATTAGGGACATTATTATGGACAATTTTCAGCAAATTGCAGCAATTGAACTACAGAAATAACCACTTTTCCATAAACAAGGTCTAAATCATGTTTGGTTGCACTCCGGATACAATGTTTTAAACATAACTGTTCAAACTAGATGATTAGGGACATTATTATGGACAATTTTCAGCAAATTGCAGCAATTGAACTACAGAAATAACCACTTTTCCATAAACAAGGTCTAAAATCATGTTTGGTTGCACTCCGGATACAATGTTTTAAACATAACTGTTCAAACTAGCTGATTAGGGACATTATTATGGACAATTTTCAGCAAATTGCAGCAATTGAACTACAGAAATAACCACTTTTCCATAAACAAGGTCTAAAATCATGTTTGGTTGCACTCCGGATACAATGTTTTAAACATAACTGTTCAAACTAGATGATTAGGGACATTATTATGGACAATTTTCAGCAAATTGCAGCAATTGAACTACAGAAATAACCACTTTTCCATAAACAAGGTCTAAAATCATGTTTGGTTGCACTCCGGATACAATGTTTTAAACATAACTGTTCAAACTAGATGATTAGGGACATTATTATGGACAATTTTCAGCAAATTGCAGCAATTGAACTACAGAAATAACCACTTTTCCATAAACAAGGTCTAAAATCATGTTTGGTTGCACTCCGGATACAATGTTTTAAACATAACTGTTCAAACTAGATGATTAGGGACATTATTATGGACAATTTTCAGCAAATTGCAGCAATTGAACTATAGAAATAACCACTTTTCCATAAACAAGGTCTAAAATCATGTTTGGTTGCACTCCGGATACAATGTTTTAAACATAACTGTTCAAACTAGATGATTAGGGACATTATTATGGACAATTTTCAGCAAATTGCAGCAATTGAACTACAGAAATAACCACTTTTCCATAAACAAGGTCTAAAATCATGTTTGGTTGCACTCCGGATACAATGTTTTAAACATAACTGTTCAAACTAGATGATTAGGGACATTATTATGGACAATTTTCAGCAAATTGCAGCAATTGAACTACAGAAATAACCACTTTTCCATAAACAAGGTCTAAAATCATGTTTGGTTGCACTCCGGATACAATGTTTTAAACATAACTGTTCAAACTAGATGATTAGGGACATTATTATGGACAATTTTCAGCAAATTGCAGCAATTGAACTACAGAAATAACCACTTTTCCATAAACAAGGTCTAAAATCATGTTTGGTTGCACTCCGGATACAATGTTTTAAACATAACTGTTCAAACTAGATGATTAGGGACATTATTATGGACAATTTTCAGCAAATTGCAGCAATTGACTACAGAAATAACCACTTTTCCATAAACAAGGTCTAAAATCATGTTTGGTTGCACTCCGGATACAATGTTTTAAACATAACCGTTCAAACTAGATGATTAGGGACATTATGGACAATTTCCAGCAAGTTGCAGCAATAGAAATAACCACTTTTCCATAAACAAGGTCTAAAATCATGTTTGGTTGCACTCCGGATACAATGTTTTAAACATAACCGTTCAAACTAGATGATTAGGGACATTATTATGGACAATTTCCAGCAAGTTGCAGCAATAGAAATAACCACTTTTCCATAAACAAGGTCTAAAATCATGTTTGGTTGCACTCCGGATACAATGTTTTAAACATAACTGTTCAAACTAGATGATTAGGGACATTATTATGGACAATTTTCAGCAAATTGCAGCAATTGAACTACAGAAATAACCACTTTTCCATAAACAAGGTCTAAAATCATGTTTGGTTGCACTCCGGATACAATGTTTTAAACATAACTGTTCAAACTAGATGATTAGGGACATTATTATGGACAATTTTCAGCAAATTGCAGCAATTGAACTACAGAAATAACCACTTTTCCATAAACAAGGTCTAAAATCATGTTTGGTTGCACTCCGGATACAATGTTTTAAACATAACTGTTCAAACTAGATGATTAGGGACATTATTATGGACAATTTTCAGCAAATTGCAGCAATTGAACTACAGAAATAACCACTTTTCCATAAACAAGGTCTAAAATCATGTTTGGTTGCACTCCGGATACAATGTTTTAAACATAACTGTTCAAACTAGATGATTAGGGACATTATTATGGACAATTTTCAGCAAATTGCAGCAATTGAACTACAGAAATAACCACTTTTCCATAAACAAGGTCTAAAATCATGTTTGGTTGCACTCCGGATACAATGTTTTAAACATAACTGTTCAAACTAGATGATTAGGGACATTATTATGGACAATTTTCAGCAAATTGCAGCAATTGAACTACAGAAATAACCACTTTTCCATAAACAAGGTCTAAATCATGTTTGGTTGCACTCCGGATACAATGTTTTAAACATAACTGTTCAAACTAGATGATTAGGGACATTATTATGGACAATTTTCAGCAAATTGCAGCAATTGAACTACAGAAATAACCACTTTTCCATAAACAAGGTCTAAAATCATGTTTGGTTGCACTCCGGATACAATGTTTTAAACATAACTGTTCAAACTAGATGATTAGGGACATTATTATGGACAATTTTCAGCAAATTGCAGCAATTGAACTACAGAAATAACCACTTTTCCATAAACAAGGTCTAAAATCATGTTTGGTTGCACTCCGGATACAATGTTTTAAACATAACTGTTCAAACTAGATGATTAGGGACATTATTATGGACAATTTTCAGCAAATTGCAGCAATTGAACTACAGAAATAACCACTTTTCCATAAACAAGGTCTAAAATCATGTTTGGTTGCACTCCGGATACAATGTTTTAAACATAACTGTTCAAACTAGATGATTAGGGACATTATTATGGACAATTTTCAGCAAATTGCAGCAATTGAACTACAGAAATAACCACTTTTCCATAAACAAGGTCTAAATCATGTTTGGTTGCACTCCGGATACAATGTTTTAAACATAACTGTTCAAACTAGATGATTAGGGACATTATTATGGACAATTTTCAGCAAATTGCAGCAATTGAACTACAGAAATAACCACTTTTCCATAAACAAGGTCTAAAATCATGTTTGGTTGCACTCCGGATACAATGTTTTAAACATAACTGTTCAAACTAGATGATTAGGGACATTATTATGGACAATTTTCAGCAAATTGCAGCAATTGAACTACAGAAATAACCACTTTTCCATAAACAAGGTCTAAAATCATGTTTGGTTGCACTCCGGATACAATGTTTTAAACATAACTGTTCAAACTAGATGATTAGGGACATTATTATGGACAATTTTCAGCAAATTGCAGCAATTGACCTACAGAAATAACCACTTTTCCATAAACAAGGTCTAAAATCATGTTTGGTTGCACTCCGGATACAATGTTTTAAACATAACTGTTCAAACTAGATGATTAGGGACATTATTATGGAACAATTTTCAGCAAATTGCAGCAATTGACCTACAGAAATAACCACTTTTCCATAAACAAGGTCTAAAATCATGTTTGGTTGCACTCAGGATACAATGTTTTAAACATAACTGTTCAAACTAGATGATTAGGGACATTATTATGGACAATTTTCAGCAAATTGCAGCAATTGAACTACAGAAATAACCACTTTTCCATAAACAAGGTCTAAATCATGTTTGGTTGCACTCCGGATACAATGTTTTAAACATAACCGTTCAAACTAGATGATTAGGGACATTATGGACAATTTCCAGCAAGTTGCAGCAATTGAATAGAAATAACCACTTTTCCATAAACAAGGTCTAAATCATGTTTGGTTGCACTCCGGATACAATGTTTTAAACATAACTGTTCAAAATAGCTGATTAGGGACATTATTATGGACAATTTTCAGCAAATTGCAGCAATTGAACTACAGAAATAACCACTTTTCCATAAACAAGGTCTAAATCATGTTTGGTTGCACTCCGGATACAATGTTTTAAACATAACTGTTCAAACTAGATGATTAGGGACATTATTATGGACAATGTTCAGCAAATTGCAGCAATTGAACTACAGAAATAACCACTTTTCCATAAACAAGGTCTAAATCATGTTTGGTTGCACTCCGGATACAATGTTTTAAACAGAACTGTTCAAACTAGATGATTAGGGACATTATTATGGACAATTTTCAGCAAATTGCAGCAATTGACCTACAGAAATAACCACTTTTCCATAAACAAGGTCTAAATCATGTTTGGTTACACTCCGGATACAATGTTTTAGCAAATTGCAGCAATTGAACTACAGAAATAACCACTTTTCCATAAACAAGGTCTAAAATCATGTTTGGTTGCACTCCGGATACAATGTTTTAAACATAACTGTTCAAACTAGATGATTAGGGACATTATTATGGACAATTTTCAGCAAATTGCAGCAATTGAACTACAGAAATAACCACTTTTCCATAAACAAGGTCTAAAATCATGTTTGGTTGCACTCCGGATACAATGTTTTAAACATAACTGTTCAAACTAGATGATTAGGGACATTATTATGGACAATTTTCAGCAAATTGCAGCAATAGAAATAACCACTTTTCCATAAACAAGGTCTAAAATCATGTTTGGTTGCACTCCGGATTCAATGTTTTAAACATAACCGTTCAAACTAGATGATTAGGGACATTATGGACAATTTCCAGCAAGTTGCAGCAATAGAAATAACCACTTTTCCATAAACAAGGTCTAAAATCATGTTTGGTTGCACTCCGGATACAATGTTTTAAACATAACCGTTCTAACTAGATGATTAGGGACATTATGGACAATTTCCAGCAAGTTGCAGCAATAGAAATAACCACTTTTCCATAAACAAGGTCTAAAATCATGTTTGGTTGCACTCCGGATACAATGTTTTAAACATAACTGTTCAAACTAGATGATTAGGGACATTATTATGGACAATTTTCAGCAAATTGCAGCAATTGAACTACAGAAATAACCACTTTTCCATAAACAAGGTCTAAATCATGTTTGGTTGCACTCCGGATACAATGTTTTAAACATAACTGTTCAAACTAGATGATTAGGGACATTATTATGGACAATTTTCAGCAAATTGCAGCAATTGAACTACAGAAATAACCACTTTTCCATAAACAAGGTCTAAAATCATGTTTGGTTGCACTCCGGATACAATGTTTTAAACATAACTGTTCAAACTAGATGATTAGGGACATTATTATGGACAATTTTCAGCAAATTGCAGCAATTGAACTACAGAAATAACCACTTTTCCATAAACAATGTCTAAAATCATGTTTGGTTGCACTCCGGATACAATGTTTTAAACATAACTGTTCAAACTAGATGATTAGGGACATTATTATGGACAATTTTCAGCAAATTGCAGCAATTGAACTACAGAAATAACCACTTTTCCATAAACAAGGTCTAAAATCATGTTTGGTTGCACTCAGGATACAATGTTTTAAACATAACTGTTTAAACTAGATGATTAGGGACATTATTATGGACAATTTTCAGCAAATTGCAGCAATTGAACTACAGAAATAACCACTTTTCCATAAACAAGGTCTAAAATCATGTTTGGTTGCACTCCGGATACAATGTTTTAAACATAACTGTTCAAACTAGATGATTAGGGACATTATTATGGACAATTTTCAGCAAATTGCAGCAATACAGAAATAACCACTTTTCCATAAACAAGGTCTAAATCATGTTTGGTTGCACTCCGGATACAATGTTTTAAACATAACTGTTCAAACTAGATGATTAGGGACATTATTATGGACAATTTTCAGCAAATTGCAGCAATTGAACTACAGAAATAACCACTTTTCCATAAACAAGGTCTAAATCATGTTTGGTTGCACTCCGGATACAATGTTTTAAACATAACTGTTCAAACTAGATGATTAGGGACATTATTATGGACAATTTTAGCAAATTGCAGCAATTGAACTACAGAAATAACCACTTTTCCATAAACAAGGTCTAAAATCATGTTTGGTTGCACTCCGGATACAATGTTTTAAACATAACTGTTCAAACTAGATGATTAGGGACATTATGGACAATTTTCAGCAAATTGCTGCAATTGAACTACAGAAATAACCACTTTTCCATAAACAAGGTCTAAATCATGTTTGGTTGCACTCCGGATGCAATGTTTTAAACATAACTGTTCAAACTAGATGATTAGGGACATTATTATGGACAATTTTCATCAAGTTGCAGCTTTTGACCTACAGAAATAACCACTTTTCCATAAACAAGGTCTAAAATCATGTTTGGTTGCACTCCGGATACAATGTTTTAAACATAACTGTTCAAACTAGCTGATTAGGGACATTATTATGGACAATTTTCAGCAAATTGCAGCAATTGAACTACAGAAATAACCACTTTTCCATAAACAAGGTCTAAATCATGTTTGGTTGCACTCCGGATACAATGTTTTAAACATAACTGTTCAAACTAGATGATTAGGGACATTATGGACAATTTTCAGCAAGTTGCAGCAACTACAGAAATAACCACTTTTCCATAAACAAGGTCTAAATCATGTTTGGTTGCACTCCGGATACAATGTTTTAAACATAACTGTTCAAACTGAGATGATTAGGGACATTATTATGGACAATTTTCAGCAAATTGCAGCAATTGAACTACAGAAATAACCACTTTTCCATAAACAAGGTCTAAATCATGTTTGGTTGCACTCCGGATACAATGTTTTAAACATAACTGTTCAAACTAGATGATTAAGGGACAATATGGACAATTTTCAGCAAATTGCAGCAATTGACCTACAGAAATAACCACTTTTCCATAAACAAGGTCTAAATCATGTTTGGTTGCACTCCGGATACAATGTTTTAAACATAACTGTTCAAACTAGCTGATTAGGGACATTATTATGGACAATTTTCAGCAAATTGCAGCAATTGAACTACAGAAATAACCACTTTTCCATAAACAAGGTCTAAAATCATGTTTGGTTGCACTCCGGATGCAATGTTTTAAACATAACTGTTCAAACTAGATGATTAGGGACATTATGGACAATTTTCAGCAAGTTGCAGCAATAGAAATAACCACTTTTCCATAAACAAGGTCTAAAATCATGTTTGGTTGCACTCCGGATACAATGTTTTAAACATAACTGTTCAAACTAGCTGATTAGGGACATTATTATGGACAATTTTCAGCAAATTGCAGCAATTGAACTACAGAAATAACCACTTTTCCATAAACAAGGTCTAAATCATGTTTGGTTATACTCCGGATACAATGTTTTAAACATAACTGTTCAAACTAGATGATTAGGGACAATATGGACAATTTCAGCAAATTGCAGCAATTGAACTACAGAAATAACCACTTTTCCATAAACAAGGTCTAAATCATGTTTGGTTGCACTCCGGATACAATGTTTTAAACATAACTGTTCAAACTAGATGATTAGGGACATTATTATGGACAATTTTCAGCAAATTGCAGCAATTGAACTACAGAAATTACCACTTCCATAAACAAGGTCTAGAATCATGGTTGCACTCCGGATACAATGTTTTAAACATAACTGTTCAAACTAGATGATTAGGGACATTATTATGGACAATTTTCAGCAAATTGCAGCAATTGAACTACAGAAATAACCACTTTTCCATAAACAAGGTCTAAAATCATGTTTGGTTGCACTCCGGATACAATGTTTTAAACATAACTGTTCAAACTAGATGATTAGGGACATTATTATGGACAATTTTCAGCAAATTGCAGCAATTGAACTACAGAAATAACCACTTTTCCATAAACAAGGTCTAAAATCATGTTTGGTTGCACTCCGGATACAATGTTTTAAACATAACTGTTCAAACTAGATGATTAGGGACATTATTATGGACAATTTTCAGCAAATTGCAGCAATTGAACTACAGAAATAACCAATTTTCCATTAACAAGGTCTAAAATCATGTTTGGTTGCACTCCGGATACAATGTTTTAAACATAACTGTTCAAACTAGATGATTAGGGACATTATTATGGACAATTTTCAGCAAATTGCAGCAATTGAACTACAGAAATAACCACTTTTCCATAAACAAGGTCTAAAATCATGTTTGGTTGCACTCCGGATACAATGTTTTAAACATAACTGTTCAAACTAGATGATTAGGGACATTATTATGGACAATTTTCAGCAAATTGCAGCAATTGACCTACAGAAATAACCACTTTTCCATAAACAAGGTCTAAAATCATGTTTGGTTGCACTCCGGATACAATGTTTTAAACATAACTGTTCAAACTAGATGATTAGGGACATTATTATGGACAATTTTCAGCAAATTGCAGCAATTGACTACAGAAATAACCACTTTTCCATAAACAAGGTCTAAAATCATGTTTGGTTGCACTCCGGATACAATGTTTTAAACATAACTGTTCAAACTAGATGATTAGGGACATTATTATGGACAATTTTCAGCAAATTGCAGCAATTGAACTACAGAAATAACCACTTTTCCATAAACAAGGTCTAAAATCATGTTTGGTTGCACTCCGGATACAATGTTTTAAACATAACTGTTCAAACTAGATGATTAGGGACATTATTATGGACAATTTTCAGCAAATTGCAGCAATTGAACTACAGAAATAACCACTTTTCCATAAACAAGGTCTAAAATCATGTTTGGTTGCACTCCGGATACAATGTTTTAAACATAACTGTTCAAACTAGATGATTAGGGACATTATTATGGACAATTTTCAGCAAATTGCAGCAATTGAACTACAGAAATAACCACTTTTCCATAAACAAGGTCTAAAATCATGTTTGGTTGCACTCCGGATACAATGTTTTAAACATAACTGTTCAAACTAGATGATTAGGGACATTATTATGGACAATTTTCAGCAAATTGCAGCAATTGAACTACAGAAATAACCACTTTTCCATAAACAAGGTCTAAAATCATGTTTGGTTGCACTCCGGATACAATGTTTTAAACATAACTGTTCAAACTAGATGATTAGGGACATTATTATGGACAATTTTCAGCAAATTGCAGCAATTGAACTACAGAAATAACCACTTTTCCATAAACAAGGTCTAAAATCATGTTTGGTTGCACTCCGGATACAATGTTTTAAACATAACTGTTCAAACTAGATGATTAGGGACATTATTATGGACAATTTTCAGCAAATTGCAGCAATTGACCTACAGAAATAACCACTTTTCCATAAACAAGGTCTAAAATCATGTTTGGTTGCACTCCGGATACAATGTTTTAAACATAACTGTTCAAACTAGATGATTAGGGACATTATTATGGACAATTTTCAGCAAATTGCAGCAATTGAACTACAGAAATAACCACTTTTCCATAAACAAGGTCTAAAATCATGTTTGGTTGCACTCCGGATACAATGTTTTAAACATAACTGTTCAAACTAGATGATTAGGGACATTATTATGGACAATTTTCAGCAAATTGCAGCAATTGAACTACAGAAATAACCACTTTTCCATAAACAAGGTCTAAAATCATGTTTGGTTGCACTCCGGATACAATGTTTTAAACATAACTGTTCAAACTAGATGATTAGGGACATTATTATGGACAATTTTCAGCAAATTGCAGCAATTGAACTACAGAAATAACCACTTTTCCATAAACAAGGTCTAAAATCATGTTTGGTTGCACTCCGGATACAATGTTTTAAACATAACTGTTCAAACTAGATGATTAGGGACATTATTATGGACAATTTTCAGCAAATTGCAGCAATTGAACTACAGAAATAACCACTTTTCCATAAACAAGGTCTAAAATCATGTTTGGTTGCACTCCGGATACAATGTTTTAAACATAACTGTTCAAACTAGATGATTAGGGACATTATTATGGACAATTTTCAGCAAATTGCAGCAATTGAACTACAGAAATAACCACTTTTCCATAAACAAGGTCTAAATCATGTTTGGTTGCACTCCGGATACAATGTTTTAAACATAACTGTTCAAACTAGATGATTAGGGACATTATTATGGACAATTTTCAGCAAATTGCAGCAATTGAACTACAGAAATAACCACTTTTCCATAAACAAGGTCTAAAATCATGTTTGGTTGCACTCCGGATACAATGTTTTAAACATAACTGTTCAAACTAGATGATTAGGGACATTATTATGGACAATTTTCAGCAAATTGCAGCAATTGAACTACAGAAATAACCACTTTTCCATAAACAAGGTCTAAAATCATGTTTGGTTGCACTCCGGATACAATGTTTTAAACATAACTGTTCAAACTAGATGATTAGGGACATTATAGGACAATTTTCAGCAAATTGCAGCAATTGACTACAGAAATAACCACTTTTCCATAAACAAGGTCTAAAATCATGTTTGGTTGCACTCCGGATACAATGTTTTAAACATAACTGTTCAAACTAGATGATTAGGGACATTATTATGGACAATTTTCAGCAAATTGCAGCAATTGAACTACAGAAATAACCACTTTTCCATAAACAAGGTCTAAAATCATGTTTGGTTGCACTCCGGATACAATGTTTTAAACATAACTGTTCAAACTAGATGATTAGGGACATTATTATGGACAATTTTCAGCAAATTGCAGCAATTGAACTACAGAAATAACCACTTTTCCATAAACAAGGTCTAAAATCATGTTTGGTTGCACTCCGGATACAATGTTTTAAACATAACTGTTCAAACTAGATGATTAGGGACATTATTATGGACAATTTTCAGCAAATTGCAGCAATTGAACTACAGAAATAACCACTTTTCCATAAACAAGGTCTAAAATCATGTTTGGTTGCACTCCGGATACAATGTTTTAAACATAACTGTTCAAACTAGATGATTAGGGACATTATTATGGACAATTTTCAGCAAATTGCAGCAATTGAACTACAGAAATAACCACTTTTCCATAAACAAGGTCTAAAATCATGTTTGGTTGCACTCCGGATACAATGTTTTAAACATAACTGTTCAAACTAGATGATTAGGGACATTATTATGGACAATTTTCAGCAAATTGCAGCAATTGAACTACAGAAATAACCACTTTTCCATAAACAAGGTCTAAAATCATGTTTGGTTGCACTCCGGATACAATGTTTTAAACATAACTGTTCAAACTAGATGATTAGGGACATTATTATGGACAATTTTCAGCAAATTGCAGCAATTGAACTACAGAAATAACCACTTTTCCATAAACAAGGTCTAAAATCATGTTTGGTTGCACTCCGGATACAATGTTTTAAACATAACTGTTCAAACTAGATGATTAGGGACATTATTATGGACAATTTTCAGCAAATTGCAGCAATTGACCTACAGAAATAACCACTTTTCCATAAACAAGGTCTAAAATCATGTTTGGTTGCACTCCGGATACAATGTTTTAAACATAACTGTTCAAACTAGATGATTAGGGACATTATTATGGACAATTTTCAGCAAATTGCAGCAATTGACCTACAGAAATAACCACTTTTCCATAAACAAGGTCTAAAATCATGTTTGGTTGCACTCCGGATACAATGTTTTAAACATAACTGTTCAAACTAGATGATTAAGGGACATTATTATGGACAATTTTCAGCAAATTGCAGCAATTGACCTACAGAAATAACCACTTTTCCATAAACAAGGTCTAAAATCATGTT
>NW_027260193.1:0-14942 GCF_045791955.1 Oncorhynchus clarkii lewisi
ATTGCACAAGTCTCTTAATCAAATCAAATCAAATCAAATTTTATTTGTCACATACACATGGTTAGCAGATGTTAATGCGAGTGTAGCGAAATGCTTGTGCTTCTAGTTCCGACAATGCAGTAATAACCAACAAGTAATCTAACTAACAATTCCAAAACTACTGTCTTGTACACAGTGTGAGGGGATAAAGAATATGTACATAAGGATATATGAATGAGTGATGGTACAGAGCAGCATAGGCAGATACAGTAGATTGTATCGAGTACAGTATATACATATGAGATGAGTATGTAAACAAAGTGGCATAGTTAAAGTGGCTAGTGATACATGTATTACATAAGGATACAGTCGATGATATAGAGTACAGTATATACGTATGCCTATGAGATGAATAATGTAGGGTAAGTAACATTATATAAGGTAGCATTGTTTAAAGTGGCTAGTGATATATTTACATCATTTCCCATCAATTCCCATTATTAAAGTGGCTGGAGTTGAGTCAGTGTCAGTGTGTTGGCAGCAGCCACTCAATGTTAGTGGTGGCTGTTTAACAGTCTGATAGCCTTGAGATAGAAGCTGTTTTTCAGTCTCTCGGTCCCAGCTTTGATGCACCTGTACTGACCTCGCCTTCTGGATGATAGCGGGGTGAACAGGCAGTGGCTCGGGTGGTTGATGTCCTTGATGATCTTTATGGCCTTCCTGTGACATCGGGTGGTGTAGGTGTCCTGGAGGGCAGGTAGTTTGCCCCCGGTGATGCGTTGTGCAGACCTCACTACCCTCTGGAGAGCCTTACGGTTGAGGGCGGAGCAGTTGCCGTACCAGGCGGTGATACAGCCCGCCAGGATGCTCTCGATTGTGCATCTGTAAAAGTTTGTGAGTGCTTTTGGTGACAAGCCGAATTTCTTCAGCCTCCTGAGGTTGAAGAGGCGCTGCTGCGCCTTCTTCACAATGCTGTCTGTGTGAGTGGACCAATTCAGTTTGTCTGTGATGTGTATGCCTAGGAACTTAAAACTTGCTACCCTCTCCACTACTGTTCCATCGATGTGGATAGGGGGGTGTTCCCTCTGCTGTTTCCTGAAGTCCACAATCATCTCCTTAGTTTTGTTGACGTTGAGTGTGAGGTTATTTTCCTGACACCACACTCCGAGGGCCCTCACCTCCTCCCTGTAGGCCGTCTCGTCGTTGTTGGTAATCAAGCCTACCACTGTTGTGTCGTCCGCAAACTTGATGATTGAGTTGGAGGCGTGCGTGGCCACGCAGTCGTGGGTGAACAGGGAGTACAGGAGAGGGCTGAGAACACACCCTTGTGGGGCCCCAGTGTTGAGGATCAGCGGGGAGGAGATGTTGTTGCCTACCCTCACCACCTGGGGGCGGCCCGTCAGGAAGTCCAGTACCCAGTTGCACAGGGCGGGGTCGAGACCCAGGGTCTCGAGCTTGATGACGAGCTTGGAGGGTACTATGGTGTTGAATGCCGAGCTGTAGTCAATGAACAGCATTCTCACATAGGTATTCCTCTTGTCCAGATGGGTTAGGGCAGTGTGCAGTGTGGTTGAGATTGCATCGTCTGTGGACCTATTTGGGCGGTAAGCAAATTGGAGTGGGTCTAGGGTGTCAGGTAGGGTGGAGGTGATATGGTCCTTGACTAGTCTCTCAAAGCACTTCATGATGACGGAAGTGAGTGCTACGGGGCGGTAGTCGTTTAGCTCAGTTACCTTAGCTTTCTTGGGAACAGGAACAATGGTGGCCCTCTTGAAGCATGTGGGAACAGCAGACTGGTATAGGGATTGATTGAATATGTCCGTAAACACACCGGCCAGCTGGTCTGCGCATGCTCTGAGGGCGCGGCTGGGGATGCCGTCTGGGCCTGCAGCCTTGCGAGGGTTAACACGTTTAAATGTCTTACTCACCTCGGCTGCAGTGAAGGAGAGACCGCAAGTTTTCGTTGCAGGCCGTGTCAGTGGCACTGTATTGTCCTCAAAGCGGGCAAAAAAGTTATTTAGTCTGCCTGGGAGCAGGACATCCTGGTCCGTGACTGGGCTGGATTTCTTCCTGTAGTCCGTGATTGACTGTAGACCCTGCCACATGCCTCTTGTGTCTGAGCCGTTGAATTGAGATTCTACTTTGTCTCTGTACTGACGCTTAGCTTGTTTGATAGCCTTGCGGAGGGAATAGCTGCACTGTTTGTATTCGGTCATGTTACCAGACACCTTGCCCTGATTAAAAGCAGTGGTTCGCGCTTTCAGTTTCACACGAATGCTGCAATCAATCCACGGTTTCTGGTTAGGGAATGTTTTAATCGTTGCTATGGGAACGACATCTTCAACGCACGTTCTAATGAACTCGCACACCGAATCAGCGTATTCGTCAATGTTGTTGTCTGACGCAATACGAAACATGTCCCAGTCCACGTGATGGAAGCAGTCTTGGAGTGTGGAGTCAGCTTGGTCGGACCAGCGTTGGACAGACCTCAGCGTGGGAGCCTCTTGTTTTAGTTTCTGTCTGTAGGCAGGGATCAACAAAATGGAGTCGTGGTCAGCTTTTCCGAAAGGGGGGCGGGGCAGGGCCTTATATGCGTCGCGGAAGTTAGAGTAACAATGATCCAAGGTCTTTCCACCCCTGGTTGCGCAATCGATATGCTGATAAAATTTGGGGAGTTTTGTTTTCAGATTAGCCTTGTTCAAATCCCCAGCTACAATGAATGCAGCCTCCGGATAAATGGTTTCCAGTTTGCAAAGAGTCAAATAAAGTTCATTCAGAGCCAACGATGTGTCTGCTTGGGGGGGGATATATACGGCTGTGATTATAATCGAAGAGAATTCTCTTGGTAGATAATGCGGTCTACATTTGATTGTGAGGAATTCTAAATCAGGTGAACAGAAGGATTTGAGTTCCTGTATGTTTCTTTCATCACACCATGTCACGTTAGTCATAAGGCATACGCCCCCGCCCCTCTTTTTACCAGAAAGATGTTTTTTCCTGTCTGCGCGATGCGTGGAGAAACCTGTTGGCTGCACCGCTTCGGATAGCGTCTCTCCAGTAAGCCACGTTTCCGTGAAGCAAAGAACGTTACAGTCTCTGATGTCCCTCTGGAATGCTACCCTTGCTCGGATTTCATCAACCTTGTTGTCAAGAGACTGGACATTGGCAAGAAGAATGCTAGGGAATGGTGCACGATGTGCCCGTCTCCGGAGTCTGACCAGAAGACCGCCTCGTTTCCCTCTTTTTCGGAGTCGTTTTTTTGGGTCGCTGCATGGGATCCACTCCGTTGTCCTGTTTGTAAGGCAGAGCACAGGATCCGCGTCGCGAAAAGCGTATTCTTGGTCGTACTGATGGTGAGTTGACGCTGATCTTATATTCAGTAGTTCTTCTCGACTGTATGTGATGAAACCTAAGATGACCTGGGGTACTAATGTAAGAAATAACACGTAAAAAAACAAAAAACTGCATAGTTTCCTAGGAACGCGAAGCGAGGCGGCCATCTCTGTCGGCGCCGGAAGTCAATGGAAGAGTGGAAGAGTGGCAAGAAGAAAGCCATTTCTTAAAGATATCCATAAAAAGTGTTGTTTAAAGTTTGCCACAAGCCACCTGGGAGACACACCAAACATGTGGAAGAAGGTGCTCTGGTCAGATGAAACCAAAATTGAACTTTTTGGCAACAATGCAAAACGTTATGTTTGGCGTAAAAGCAACACAGCTGAACACACCATCCCCACTGTCAAACATGGTGGTGGCAGCATCATGGTTTGGGCCTGCTTTTCTTCAGCAGGGACAGGGAAGATGGTTAAAATTGATGGGAAGATGGATGGAGCCAAATACAGGACCATTCTGGAAGAAAACCTGATGGAGTCTGCAAAAGACCTGAGACTGGGACGGAGATTTGTCTTCCAACAAGACAATGATCCAAAACATAAAGCAAAATCTACAATGGAATGGTTCAATAATAAACATATCCAGGTGTTAGAATGGCCAAGTCAAAGTCCAGACCTGAATCCAATCGAGAATCTGTGGAATGAACTGAAAACTGCTGTTCACAAATGCTCTCCATCCAACCTCACTGAGCTCGAGCTGTTTTGCAAGGAGGAATGGGAAAAAATGTCAGTCTCTCGATGTGCAAAACTGATAGAGACATACCCCAAGCGACTTACAGCTGTAATCGCAGCAAAAGGTGGCGCTACAAAGTATTAACTTAAGGGGGCTGAATAATTTTGCACGCCCAATGTTTCAGTTTTTGATTTGTTAAAAAAGTTTGAAATATCCAATAAATGTCGTTCCACTTCATGATTGTGTCCCACTTGTTGTTGATTCTTCACAAAAAAATACAGTTTTATATCTTTATGTTTGAAGCCTGAAATGTGGCAAAAGGTCGCAAAGTTCAAGGGGGCCGAATACTTTCGCAAGGCACTGTAGATGTAGCAGAGCAAGAGGACTGAATGACGAGGGAGATCATGAGATTCTTAAACATTAAACATACCATTCTACTCTAACCTAGCCACCCACACAATATACATACTCACACACAAACACACTCACACACACTTACTCACACACACCTCAGTCCATTTCATCTGTCTGAGCGATTTATTGATTGAGACTTCCCACCACACTAAGGCCCAGTGGTCCCAAGTGACTGTATGTGTTTGCTACTCTAAAGTAGCTGTAGTCTGCCTATCAGTGTGTAATCTGCTGTCCTCAATCTGCTCTCAGGTCCCAGATCAGTGATCCCCCCCCCCCCCCCCCAGGAGACAGACCAAGACGTCACACAGCCATAGGAGACAGACCAACAAGTAAGTCACCCAGCCGTGGTCTCTGAGTGGCGCAGCGGTCTAAGGCGCTGTGTCACTACAGATCCTGGTTTGATCCCAGGCTGTGCCGCAGCCAGCCACGACCGGGAGACGCATGAGGTGGCACACAATTGGCCCAGTGTTGTTCGGGTTAGGGGAGGGTTTGGTTGGCCGGGTTGTCCTTGTCCCATCGCACTCTAGTGACTTCTGTGGTGTGCCGGATGCAATGCGTGCTGACACGGTCGCCAGGTGTATGGTGTTTCCTCCAACACATTGGTGTGGCTGGCTTCTGGGTTAAGCAAGCATTGTGTCAAGAAGCAGTGCGTCTTGGCGGGGTTGTGTTTTGGAGGAAGCATGGCTCTCCCGAGTCCATATGGAAGTTGCAGCGAGACTGTAACTACCAATTGGGGAGAAAAAGGGGTAAAAAAAAAAAAGTCACCCAGCCACAGGGATTTCAGGGAAGTGTGGTGGAAAATTGCAAGATTATGTTACAATGCTTGTATTACATTATAATAGTTGTTACATTCGACAGAATAGAGTATTGTGTGTGTGTTCCACTGTGGATGGGCCTCTATGAGATAACACGGACAGAGGAGATTTACGAAGTCTTTGGGTAATAAAGCCTAAAGAGCATTCCAGATAACATGAGCTAATGGTTCTGTTCTATGCCGTACCAGGGAGAGACGGTTCCCTTTTGGAGTGAGGGGGCCAGACACTGGTCTTTACAATGAGAACTGTTGACACAGCAGTAACAGTCTGCTATGTTTTATAAATATATTTCATACAAATCTTAATCTTTGAACTGTTCCTAAGATCTGTGATTCGTCATGTATGTTGAGAGGGGTGTATCTTGGCTATAAAAGATCTTTGTACTTTTCTGTTGGGACTTCTCAACTGGTCATTAGAAATAGTGAATTGTTGAAAGTCAAAGGGCTATTGCAAAGCTCTTATTAAAAAAATATATAGTTTGAGTATAACTGACTGGTGTAGGAAGTTTGTAACTCTCTCCTCATTTGGTAAAGCAGAAATATGCCACGACAGAAGCCGCATGAGAGCAGTATCCTTCTTATCATTTAACTATAGACTGGACTGATTTGACCATTTTCTACACTGTCTCACAGCCACCCAGGGAGCAGAATGTATTGTTTCGACAGTCAGTCTGCACCTCCCCAGCTGGCACATTTGGTTACGTTTTGAGAATGGAAGTGAAAATGTTAACCTGTTCTGGGAAAGCACATTTTTGGGTTGCAGGGAGGTATGCCACCAGGATGGAGCTAGCATAGCTTGTTTTTTTTACGCATACAAAGCTGTTAATTTCAGTATATTTAAACAGATGCAATTCAAAGGAAACAAGCACTCATTAAGATCAGGTGTGGTCAATTAGTGCAGTCAACACATCTGAACACACTTTATAAGATAGAGTTTTGTTGGTGCTGAGAATGGAACGTATATTTTTAATTAATTAGCATTCCTAGAAGGTTCTCTGAGCGTTACCAAAGTTTTCTTGTGGTTTTTTTATGGGAAGTTTCTTAACGTTATCTGAACAATTTGAGAAATGACTTTAAATAGAACCATGAGGAACCCTGTAGGAAATGTTATGATGAAGTACTGAAATTCCCACAGAAAAACAATGTTTGTTAGTGTTCTCTGAACTACTAAAGACCATTCCTATATCAATCCAGTTGAAGAATGTTCCAAAATTGTAATGAAAATTAAGTATAGTGACGTGGAATCCACATGAAAAATAATAATTACAAAAAAAAAGTTTTTTGTCAAGTTCCTTAAATGTGCTGAGAATGTTCCAAAGCCAAGCCACTATCCTGCACCATTCACAGAAAGTTGTTGGAAGGTTGTATGCTAAATAACCATAGGACAACCATGCTCTCACCAAGCTCTAAGAAACAGATGGTTCTCAGAACGTTACGTGCTAGCTGGTTCAGTATAATAGCAGAAACCACATTTCATGGGAAATAATTACTTTAGGTTTCATGCTTATCTCGAAGCCTTGAGTCTTCTTGCTGTCATATCCGTCACTTATTTTTATAGAGCGATCGTCTTGGGTGTTCAGAGATGATGATTGACACTCTCTAACTGGTGCTGGTGTTTTGGGTATTATGGGTTAGGAGGGAGATAAAATCAGGTGGTTGTTTTTCTCATTTCTCACATATCACCAGAAGCGCAATCAAATACACACACACACACACACACACACACACACACACACACACACACACACACACACACACACACACACACACACACACACACACACACACACACACACACACACACGCAAAGATGTCTGCACACACACACACATACATTTTATAGCTCTCTTGTGCAAATCTGACCTATGAGTCATGTTGGCTGTACTTCCAGACACCCTCTCTCTCCTTCCCCCCTCCCTCTCTCTCTCTCTTCCTCTCCCCCCCAGGCCATTTCTCTCCTCTCTCAAACTATAATATCGCTCTTTCCTTTCTCTCTCTGCTCCTCTCTCCTGTCTTTCTCCCTCTCTCTCGCTGCCTTTCTGTCCCTCCCTCCCTCCCTCTCTCTCCTTCCATCCCTCTCTCTCTGTTCTCTGGGATCAGTCGCTTTACTAGAGCAGACAGCCGGGGCCTATGCAGCTTCCTGTCTCAATGGGCACTTAGCAATTGCTAGGTGCACGTCATGTTGAACTGTCAATTAGAGAAACCATAGATCACCACTACAGGAAGCCAGGCACACTGGGACAAAATCAAAAGGCCTAGTTCTCACAACATAACCTTTAACCTCCTCCTTACACCTTAACATGTTAGAGGTCTGGAAATAGATCTTGGTGGTCAAATAGCTGTTAGTTGTGATATCAATATTAAGCCTCTTTTGACACCTGTGGCATGAGAATGTTGGATAAGGTTGGAATGGGATCAAAAGAAACCAGTAGTGTTTGGGAGAAAAGAGAATTAAAATTCATTAGCATATACTGTAGTACAATGGTGGTTTCCTCCACTATCAGCTTGGTTTCAGTTCAGATGGGGATTGGGAGGAGGTTGAATTTCCTCCAAGTTGATTGTGGACTCACTGTACTGAAACGGAGCCAAGTTTCTGATGAGAAGTGTCTGCATGTGCTTCACTGGAATGAACACAGACACGCATAGTGAATGTCCCTCTACTTCCTTTGTTCCTCTTTTCTCCTCCCTGTTGTGGGTATGTGCAGTGTTAAAGTGTAAAGTGATGTTTCTTTGGGAAATTCCTATGTGACTCCTACCCCAATTACAACATGTTTGTGTCCCCGCAGCAAAGGGATGTCTCTACGAAATGCCAGCTGTGGGCGTGGAGAGATTTATTTTTATCTGAGCCACATCTTTCAGACCAACCAAGCTACCATGGGTCTCCTTCTCTGTGCCAATCACAAAGGATCTGCTAATCACAACCCCCCCCCCCCCCCCCCCCCATCTCTCAAAATAAAAACATCAAAGCCCAAGGCAATGTAAGCATAACAAGCCTGGATTCAGCAAGGCCTATGTTGAAGTGCAACAAGAATCTTAAGACTCCAAGGGAAGCCACTTCTACACCCCAAACAGAATTGAGCGTGTCTTATTGAGTAACGTGGCAGAATGGATTCAGGAAAAAGGGAAGCTGTGACTGGGACTGTCAGGGACATGGGGTAAAGAAAGAGAGCGAAATTAATATATAACATGAGCCCTTTCTAGGCTGACTTACTTTTTGCTTTGTTTTATAGATTTTTCTTGACTCTTCTGGTGGTTTGTTAGCTGATTTAGGCAAAGGAGACGGGGAGGAACAGAAGAAATACATTGGAGTAATGTAAAGGAAAGATGTGGCACCACTGTAGCGTGGTTGTGATGAAGTCCTATTGTGGTCTGTTATGACAGCACTGAATAGAGAAGGGGCACAGAATAGACACTACGGTAGTGTAGTAAACATCATCTGTTAGAAGACTGAGCATTACCACGCATTACCTGCACAAAAATAGTTATTTGGGGTTCTATATAGAACCTTTTGGTTCTTTGGACGAGATTAAAGAACCCTTCATGAAAAAAAGATGTATGTAGTACCAGTCAAAGGTTTGGACATACCTACTCATTCAAGGATTTATTTTATTATTTTTACTATTTTCTACATTGTAGAATAATAATGACGACATCAAAATGATGAAATAACACATATGGAATCATGTAATAACCACAAAAGTGTTCAATAAATCAAAATATATTTTATATTTGAAATTCTTCAAAGTAGACAGCCTTTGCCTTTGACAGCTTTGCACACTCTTGGTATTCTCTCAACCAGCTTCATGAGGTAGACACCTGGAATGCATTTCAATTAACAGGTGTGCCTTGTTAAAAGTTAATTTGTGGAATTTCTTTCCTTCTTATTGCGTTTGAGCCAATCAGTTGTGTTGTGACAAGGTAGCGGTGGTATACAAAAGATAGCCCTATTTGGTAAAAGACTAGGTCCATATTATGGCAAGAACAGCTCAAACAAGCAAAGAGAAACGACAGTCCGTCATTACTTTAAGACATGAAGGTCAGTCAATCCTGAAAATTTCAAGAACTTTGTAAGTTTCTTCAAATTGTTTGGGTACAGACCTGGATAGCCTGCAGAGTTCTGTCCTACTATCTTGCAGTAGATTGCAACAGCGCCCCCTTTGGCCATTCTATCTTGTCTGAAAATGTTGTAGTTAGCGGTGAAGATTTCAGAAATTTTCCTAAGCCAGGATTCCGATGATGATGATTTGATGATGATGACACATGATTCCATATGTGTTTTTTCATAGTTTTGATGTGTTCACTATTATTCTACAATGCAAAAAAATAGTACAAATAAAGAAAAACAATTAGAATGAGTAGATATGTCCAAACATTTGACTGGTACTGTAGATATCCAGTGAGGGTTCTATCCCTTCCCCAGAGTATAATGGGAATTTTCGAAAACAGCTATCAACAGCTAACCCAGTCAAATTAAACTCTGGAATGACAGATAACATTCCCTTTTAATTTGTTTCAGCTGTTTTGAATTGGCATTTTATTCCATAATGAATGATGGTGCTTTAATGACTTTGCCTGGTCAGAAAAATGGCTAGTTGACGTCCGACACCGTTAGCCCTCAATGGCAGGGGGAGATCAAATTCATATTCAAACATTTCTGCCGAGGTCTGAGTGGCAGACAGCAAGGTTCATACAATCCTGTGTTGTTCATACAAACCTGTGCTGTTGCAAACTAAATGCTATCTAGAATGGTCGCTGTGCATCACACTGGTGGGTGCTTCACATTGGTGGTGAATGAGGTGAGTTTCCCCCTTACTATGTAAAGCGCTTGAGTACCTCAGTTGGTAGAAAAGCACGACATAGATCCAATCAGTTATTAATAATTATTAGAAGCAGGAGGAAATAAGGTTTTTAATAAAAGCATAAAGTCTTAAAGAAAGCGAAGTTGATTATTTAATTCAAATACAGTGCCTTGCGAAAGTATTCGGCCCCCTTGAACTTTGCGACCTTTTGCCACATTTCAGGCTTCAAACATAAAGATATAAAACTGTATTTTTTTGTGAAGAATCAACAACAAGTGGGACACAATCATGAAGTGGAACGACATTTATTGGATAGTTCAAACTTTTTTAACAAATCAAAAACTGAAAAATTGGGCGTGCAAAATTATTCAGCCCCCTTAAGTTAATACTTTGTAGCGCCACCTTAACCCCACAACATGCTCTCCTTCCAGGGGCGCTGCACTGCAGCTTGTGCTTGTCTCAACTGTGTGTATGAGGTCTGCTGTTTGGTTGAGAATGGAGCAGAACACACATTTTTGTTATTCACTTTAACTAATGGACAAAGTTGTACTGTATTGTAAAGAAGTCAGCCAGAGTTGACGTGGGCCATGACTCAAACAATGATGCCTGGCCACGAGTGCATATTTCCAAAATATGTTTGCAATAAATTCTAAAAACTATGCTGGAATTCTTTTGTCCATTATTTAATTGTTTATTAAATTATATTCTTAGCTAAAAATATTACAATTTAATAGTAGTAGCCATAATTCCTAAACGGCACCATGCAAGGTTCTATATGGAACCATTTTGGTTCAGTGAAGAAGTGCCTCTAGGGTTCTGGTCAAAGAACCCTATAAAAATAAGGGCACAAGGCGACACCCAGATGCAGACATGGGGGCAGGTGGTTTGTGTCTTCATATTTATAAAATAATCCAAACGGGGTAGGCAAGAGAATGGTTGTGGACAGGCAAAATGTAAAAACCAGTTCAGAGTCCAGGAGGTACAGAGTGGCAGGCAGGCTCAAGATCAGGGCAGGCAGAAAAGTCAGGCAGGCGGGTGCAGAGTCCAGAAAACAGGCAAGGGTCAAAAACCAGGAGGACCAGCAAAAGAGAATAGAAGCAGGAGTACGGTGAAAACGCTGGTTGACTTGAAAAACATACAAGACGAACTGGCACAGAGAGACAGGAAACACAGGGATAATAAGTACACCTGGAGGGGGTGGAGACAATCACAAGACAGGTGAAACAGATCAGGGTGTGACAATAAAATGGTTCTATATACAACTTATATGAAGCAACTGATAGAACCCTTTGTGGTTCTATGCAGATTTTTTTTCTCTTCTAAGAGTATAGTGAATTTTACCTAGAGGGCTCTTTACCACCGGACACCAAAAGGACGTGTGCACCATGGTAACCAGTATAATTGTGTCTCACTGTGGATTACATGGCATTTGAAATCAGACATCTTCTGAGAAACATGCAAAACCGTTATGGATCAACATGAATGTGTTTGATGGTTAATACTACAAACAGACTGAAACGGGCTTACCAAGAACAACTTCCTAAAGGACTAATTCGAGGTAGAAAAGAGTTGGTGCACTCCACAAAAAAAAGCAGAGAACTAGATTGTTTAAAGAACATATTTGAATTGGTGGTGTTCTTCAGGGCTCTCTATTTGTAGGGGCTGAGTCACTGGCTTACTGGGGCTCTCTCATACTGTCCCTGGAGGGGGTGCGTCACCTGAGTGGGTTGATTCACTGATGTGGTCATCCTGTCTGGGTTGTGCCGTGGCGGAGATCTTTGTGGGCTATACTCAGCCTAGTCTCAGGATGGTAAGTTGGTGGTTGAAGATATCCCTCTAGTGGTGTGGGGGCTGTGCTTTGGCAAAGTGGGTGGGGTTATATCCTTCCTGTTTGGCCCTGTCCGGGGGTGTCCTCGGATGGGGCCACAGTGTCTCCTGACCCCTCCTGTCTCAGCCTCCAGTATTTATGCTGCAGTAGTTTGTGTCGGGGGGCTAGGGTCAGTTTGTTATATCTGGAGTACTTCTCCTGTCCTATTCGGTGTCCTGTGTAAATTTAAGTGTGCTCTCTCTCTTTCTCTCTCTCGGAGGACCTGAGCCCTAGGACCATGCCTCAGGGCTACCTGACATGATGACTCCTTGCTGTCCCCAGTCCACCTGGCCGTGCTGCTGCTCCAGTTTAAACTGTTCTGCCTTATTATTATTCGACCATGCTGGTCATTTATGAACATTTGAACATCTTGGCCATGTTCTGTTATAATCTCTACCCGGCACAGCCAGAAGAGGACTGGCCACCCCACATAGCCTGGTTCCTCTATAGCACATATGTCAGAGTCAAGGCCCGCGGGCCACATCCGGCCCGCAAGAAGGTTTTTTACGGCCCCTGGGATGATCTTGATTTATTATTAGAACCGGCCCGCAGCAAGCCGGCAGCCCGCAGATCTTTTACACGCACCAATACTACATTTCCCACAATGCAAAGGTGACGCACCGAGCAGTAGGCTGCTTCATTTCAATATTTATTGGCACAGCAGTCGTCAGCATCACAGTAAAATTAACTTTCAGATACCCATCAAAAATGGCAAAACGGAAGGTGGATACTGAGAACCGGGGGTTTCAAACAAGGTGGGAGTCGGAGTATATGTTCACGAAGGTAGCTGGAAAACCTGTGTGTCTTCTGTGTGGAGAAAGTGTGGCGGTACTGAAAGAGTATAATCTGAGACGACATTATGAAACGAAACACGCGGACACACACGCGGACGCAACTGTCAAGGCCAGTTTTATTTTGGCAGAAGAGATCGCTAAATCAGCCCGGCCATTTACGGAGGGGGATTTCATCAAAAACTGCATGATTAAAGTTTGTGACGAAGTTTGCCCAGAAAAAAGGCAACTCTTTTTAAATGTGAGTCTGAGCAGAAACACCATTGCCGAGAGAGTAGACCAGTTGTCCATCAATCTAAAAGAGCAGCTTGTGAAAAAGGGAAAAGATTTTATTGCATATTCCTTGGCTGTGGATGAGAGCACCGACATTTCTGACATTGCCCAGTTGTCAATTTTCATCCGCGGAGTGGACTCCAACCTAAGCGTGACAGAGGAGTTTTTGGCTTTACGTCCTATGCATGGCACAACTACGGGGCATGATTTGTATGAAGAGGTGTCAAGATGTGTAAATGAGATGGAGCTGCCTTGGGAAAAACTCGTGGGTTTGACAACCGACGGAGCACCTGCGATGTGTGGACACAGGAGCGGACTGGTGGCGAAGATACGGGAAAAGATGCAAGAGGAAAACGCGACAGGTGAGCTGACAGCTTATCATTGTATCATACACCAGGAAGCGTTGTGCGGTAAAGCCTTGAAAATGGAGCATGTAATGAGCATCATCACGCGCACAGTTAACTTTATCAGAGCCAAAGGTTTGAATCACCGCCAGTTCAAGGCATTTCTGACGGAGTTAGAAACGGAGCATGGTGATTTGCCTTATCACACAGAGGTGCGATGGCTAAGCCAGGGAAAGGTGCTTCAAAGATGTTTCGAGCTTCGTGAGGAGATTTGTCTGTTCTTGGACAGCAAAGGGAAAGACACAACACAACTCCGAGACTAAATGTTTCTGTGTGAAATGGCTTTTCTGTGTGACATTACGAGTCATCTGAATGCAATAAACTTGCAGCTGCAGGGTCGGGATCGTGTCATCTCTGATATGTACAGTACAGTGAAGGCATTTAAAACCAAACTGACTCTGTGGGAGACGCAGATGCGGAAAGAAAATTTGAGCCACTTTCCCAGCTGCCAGACCATGAAAGAGAAGCTCTCTACCAGTGCGTTCCCGAGCACACAGTTGGCTGATAAAATAGGTATGCTTGCCGCTGACTTTCGACGCCGATTTGCTGACTTTGAAGCACAAAAAAGCAGGTTGGAACTGCTCGGTAACCCATTTGCTGTTGACGTGGAAAGCTCACCACCAAACCTCCAAATGGAGTTGATTGACCTCCAATGCAATGATGCACTGAGGGCAAAATATGCGGCAGTGGGTGCTGCGGAGTTCGCCCGTTTCCTCCCCGGCACAATGCCCCAGCTGCGCATCCAGGCTGCTCAAACGTTGTCTATGTTTGGCAGCACATACCTGTGTGAACAACTGTTTTCTTTGATGAACCTGAACAAAACATCACACAGAAGTCGACTTACTGCTGAACACCTCCACTCAATTCTGAGGATTTCTTCAGCTCAGAGCCTTACCCCGAACATTGATGAACTTGTGGAAAAGATGGGACACCACCAAGTATCACCCTCAACCTCAAACAAGTGAACATTACTGTGCAATCACATATTTAGAGTTTTTACTCAGTTCAAGTTTAAAAGTTAAAATTTAATATTTGTTTTCACTGCATGTTACTTCTCCTTAAACAAAGTGTTGTTTTTGATTAATAGATTTTTGCACTTTATTTTTTTGTATTTCAATCCAATTATATTTTAAAAATATTTCAGTTGAGTGGATGATAGAAAATTGCTATTATTGTTTTTTCTTTGAAGTAAATTTAGCCCACTTTTGCTAAAATAGAAAATATAGTCTACTGATGGTGCCTTGAATACCGGTTTCTTTCATTTAATGTTCATGTTATGGGGATATTTATATAAAGGAAATTTGTCTTTTGTGTCTGTTGAAAATTAAAGATTACTGACAGAGCCATAAGAAAATATTGCTTTATTTATCTGATCATATTGTAATATATTTGTTAGGTTTTCAGTAGGTTCAATTAGGTTCACTAGACTATATGCGTCATTTAAAAATTTTTCAATGAACATTCGAACAGTCCGGCCCTCGTCTTGTAGCTGATTTTTTTATTTGGCCCTCCGTCCATTTGACTTTGACACCCCTGCTC
>NW_027260194.1:0-14915 GCF_045791955.1 Oncorhynchus clarkii lewisi
ATACACAAGGTGCAAGTCGGAAATTTGGTTGTGCATCAGCAATTTGTTATGTCAGTCACTGACAGTCACTCAATTAGCCAAGCCAGTTATCTAAATGTATAGTAATCATGGACAAATACAGACCAGGCCCTGAACTCCATGGGGCCTCTATTGATTTTGCTAGTCACTCTCAATCAGATATCATTGACATGGCATAAATAATGGCAAAATGGGAAGAATTGCAGGGAAGTAACTGTATAACTGATTTTTTTAAAAAGTGTAATAAAATTGCAAATATTGCTTCCCTCCCCATGGAAAAATGTGTAGAATTGCAGGAAATGCACTTTTGAAGGATATATATATTTATTTATTTATTTATTTTTTGGGGGGGGGGGGGGTCAACCAAATGTAGTTTAGGGCCCCTAAAAGGCTAGAGCAGGCCCTGCACCTCATCCTAGAAAACCTTTTATGACACTTGCACTGATGGTGCATGGTCAGGATTTCTTGAGAAAGCACGCCCTAATTATGTACATATTGTTTGATCATCGCCCAAATGAATAATGGAGATGAAACTATACTTACTCGAATGCGAAGAACAGGGAGCAGGTGCCGACGATGAGAAATACGGTTAGATAGAAGACGCCTTTCTGCCGGGCCATCATTACGCGTCCGTCGCAGCAGAAAGAGTTTTTCCCCGGGAGCTTTTCCCATTTTCGTACCTTCCTTGCAATCATTACCGCCGACATACTGACAGATTACGTTCAACTCAGTATAGTGACATATGATGTATAAAGGCCACAGTATGTAGCCCAAATGACAATATTTCCTTGCCTTTCAAAACGACAATGATACGGTAAAGTCAATTGCCATGTAAACAGGCAGAATCACAACATCCGCGAGATGGTAAAAAAAAAAATTACATCTGAAACGGGCGATTCCAAATTATTCAGAAGCTCACAAATATGTCTATGCTAAAAATAAAAATGAACTTTTGTTGATTTAAATCTGGTAGCCTAGTCAAGCGCCATCAATAAACCTACAGTCCATTCAGTCTGATGCGACGAATTTCTTTCTTCGGCAATCCGCGTTAATTGCTCCGAAATGAAAGATGATTATGAATCACTTGTCATTTGTTTCATACATTTGCACAAAATCCATGCATCCATATTTTCGGCAATGAAAGTTCTCTTTTCAGTGTGGCCACCTTCCAGTGCCAGAGGGCTTCCATTGTAGAATAGAACACTAATCAGGTTCCCAAATTATCCCTTTAATAATGGAATTTGTTTGAATTTGATCAAAATGCTGGAGGCAGATTTTCTCGGCCCATAGGAAAGCAATCCAATCTTGGTACTCGCATCGGGAGTGGACCTTGACCGAGTGACGTTCATACCATCTCGATAATACTGATCATACGCGCACACCACACATGTTTGGTTTATGACGGTTGCTATTCAATAAGTCTCACTATTAATAAAAAAATAAATAACCACAACAGGCCTATCTTAAATAGCATATAAATAATCGTAGCCTAAAAAGAAGGTGTGTTCGCTGTGCTTTACCGCAGGACGCGAGTTTGGCTCGTACTTAATCAATGGGAGCAGAGAACACGCCTAGACTGAAATGTTTTCTCTTAAAGGGGCAGTACAGGTACAGTGAAATAGAAAGGAACAAAGGAGCGTGAGTGCCCTGAAACATTGGCGTTAGGCTACGGTATAGCGTTAAAACATCCTTAATGTTCGAATTAAGTAATGATGGAAATATTCCCAGACACAAAATATTAGCAAGTTTTGTCTTCCAGAAATATTCTATTCTATTCTATTATTTTCTATTCTATTGTATTATACTCTACTCCATTCTATCGTTTTCTAATGTGTTCTATTCTGTTATCTAGTTTATTTTCTAGGCTAGAGTATATTTTATCATTGTCAATCATTGAAAAAAAAAACAATTTCGGGCAATTTTGACTGTAATATATATTCTCCATAGAGAGCAAAGCACACATATGTTAGCCCTACACACGAACATAATATCATAGGTAGAACATCTATATCCTTTACAGTACAATTAGTCAATGGAAACATAGTATCAAAGGTCAACAAATAGGGGAACATGATTATTGATCAGCATTGGTTTAAAGTCCCCATTTTCACAAGTTGGGCCAATGAGCAAATCCTTGCAGCACTTCCGGAGATCCACTGTGCAGGACATAATGCATGCTTAATGAGCATCAGGAGCAACACCAGTGAGGATGAGAGGGTTGTAAAGGAAGTAGAGGAAGAGATGGGAGGGAGGGGGTAGACACCCCCCCCCCCTTCCTCCGGATGCAGTAAACAAGTAGAACCAGAACCTCTCTGTCTCCACCATCACCACCAGGAATCTGTCTATTTCAATCCACACAAGGGGATCATGGGTAATATATGACTTGTCAGAGGATGCCATGGATGAGCGGTATACAACTCAGGTTAAATGTTTACTACGATATCATCATACACAGTTGTTTTCTGATTCATAATCTATCGCTTTTGTTTTACCCTTTCCAAACAGTGGGGTGAAAACAGGCATGAATATATCATGTTTATGTTAATTGATGTAACACAAAACAATTACATTGACACATAACGTACTCTGGAATAGGTTATGCCACGTTCACTGAGTGTACAAAACATTAGGAACACCTAAGCTCTTTCCATGAGATATGCTGACCAGGTGAATCCAGGTGAAAGCTATGATCCCGTGCGTATGTCACCTGTTAAATTCACGTCAATCAGTGTAGACCAGAGGTTCCCAAACTTTTTATAGTCCCGCACCCCTTCAAACATTTAACCTCCAGCTGCGTACCCCCTCTAGCATCAGGGTCAGCGCACTCTCAAAGTCGTTTTTTGCCATCATTGTAAGCCTGCCACACACACACTATACAATACAATTGTTAAACATAAGAATGAGTGTGAGGTTTTGTCACAACCCGGCTCGTGGGAAGTGACAAAGAGCTCTTATTGGACCAGGGCACAAATAATAATATAATAATCAATAACTTTGCTCTTTATTTAGCCATCTTACTTATAAAACCTTATTTGTTCATCAAAAATGGTGAATAACTCACCACAGGTTAATGAGAAGGGTGTGTTTGAAAGGATGCACATGACTCTGCAATGTTGGGTTGTATTGGAGAGAGTCTCAGTCTTAAATCATTTTCCACACACAGTCTGTGTCTTTATTTAAGTTTCATGCTAGTGAGGGCCGAGAATCCACTCTCACATAGGTACGTGGTTGCAAAGGGCATCAGTGTCTTAACAGCGCGATTTGCCAAGGCAAGGTACTCTGAGAGCAACCATATCCAGAAATCTGTCAGTGGCTTCTGTTTAAATTCCATTTTCACAGAACCGCTTGTTTAGATATCGGTAAGTGGACTGGAGGCAGGGCATGAAAGGGATAACAAATGCAGTTGTTTGTGTCATCCGTTTTGGGAAAATAACTGCGTAATTGCGCACCCAACTCACTCAGGTGCTTCGCTATATCACATCTGGCATTGTCCGTAAGCTTGAGTTCATTTGCACACAAAAAATCATACAATGATGGAAAGACCTGTGCTTTGTCCAGAAAAGAGCTCCAACTTAATCATAGCCTCAATTTTGTTCCGCATATTAAATATAGTTGCGTAGAGTCCCTGTAATCCTAGATTCAGATCATTCAGGCGAGAAAAAACATCACCCAGATAGGCCAGTTGTGTGAGAAACTCGTCATCATGCAAGTGATCAGATAAGTGAAAATTATGGTCAGTAAAGAAAACTTTAAGCTCGTCTCTCAATGAAAAAAAAACATGTCAATACTTTGCCCCTTGGTAACCAGTGCACTTCTGTATGTTGTAAAAGCGTTACATGGTCTCTGCCCATATCATTGCATAATGCAGAAAATACACGAGAGTTCAAGGGGCCTTGCTTTAACAAAGTTAACCATTTTCACTGTACTGTCCATTTTGGACTGTCTTCCTTTGGCAGCAAGAGCCTCTCGGTGGATGCTGCAGTGTACCCAAGTGGTGTCGGGAGCAACTGCTAGCACACGATTTACCACTCCACTATGTCTCCCTGTCATGGCTTTTGCGCCATCAGTACAGATACCAACACATCTTGACCACCAAAGTCCATTTGATGTCACAAAGCTGTCCAGTACTTAAAAAATATCCTCTCATGTTGCCCTGGTTTTCAGAAGAGGATGTCTTCCTTAATTGACCCCCCATAAACGTAACGGACATATACCAGGAGCTGTGCCAGGCCCGCCACGTCTGTTGACTCATCCAGCTGTAACGCATAGAATTCACTGGCTTGTATGCGAAGCATTAATTGTTTCAAAACATCTCCTGCCATGTCACTGATGCCTCGTGAAACAGTGTTGTTTGATGAAGTCATTGTCTGTATAGTTTTTTGGCCTTTTCCCCCAGCATTGTCCCAGCCATATCCACGGCAGCAGGAAGAATTAAGTTCTCCACAATAGTATGGGTCTTGCCTGTCCTAGCCACTCAGTAGCTCACCATATAAGACGCTTCGAGCCCCTTCTTATTAATGGTATCTGTTGCTTTTATCCATGTCTTACTACTCAAAAGTCATCTTTATTGTCGCTCAAAAAACTCCAGTGGCTTATCTTTCAAATTGTCATGTTTGTTTCTAAATGTCTGTGCAAGAGTGAAGGTTTCCCACTAGAGAGTAACAGTTAATGTGATTGTATGTTAATTATTTGACTAGGCTACCTGTATTTGACATTGTGTTGTTATTTCGCTGAACACTAGATGGTTTAATTTAATTTTTGGTAGTGAAACGAGGCTACTCAGGCGAGAAAAAAACCTCACCCAAATGTATAGCCCCGTTGGAAAATATCAATGTACTGTTTGAAAATGTGAAGAATTAAAATAAATAAAAAATGTGAATCACATTTTTATTTGCCGTACCCCCGACGGCATTGCACGTACCCCTGGTTTGGGAATACCTGATGTAGATGAAGGGGAGGAGACAAGCTAAAGAAGGATTTTTAAGCCTTGAGACAATTGACACATGGATTGTGTATGTGTGCCATTCAGAGGGCGGATGTAATTGCCTTTGAATGGGGTAGTAGGTGCCAGGCACACCGGTTTGAGTGTGTCAAGAACTGTAACGCTGCTGGGTTTTTAACGCTCAACAGCTTCCCGTGTGTATCAAGAACGGCCCGAAACGACATCCAGCCAACTTCACACAACTATGGGAAGCATTGGAGTCAACATGGGCCAGCATCCCTGTGGAACGCTTTCAACACCTTGTAGAGTCCATGCCCCAACGAATTGAATGAAGCTGTCCTGAGTGCATAAGGGGGTGCCATTAAACATTAGTACGGTGTTCCTAATGTTTTGTACACTCAGTGCATATTCTTTGTACATTCAATAATTTAGTGTCTGATTACTGAACTACAATTTACATAAAACAACTCAACTCAATTTCCTGGGATATATCAATGATACTGTTGGTTATTTATATACCCCTTAACCTGTCTGTTGAAAATGTTACCTCACATAGGATGCCAACATATCCATTTAATTGGGTAGACCTTTGTAACAACAATGATGTCACCATAGGCTACACTCTAGGCTACCAAGAACCATAATCGTTCTTCGGCTGTCCCTGTAGGAGAACCCCTTGGGTTCCAGGTAGAACCTTTTCACCCTTGGATGTACCATTGTACTGTCTTTAACTATGGGAGATTCTTAAATGGGGAAAAATCTGTCCTCTCCTCGACTCCTACGTCCTCCTCTCCTCCGTGACCCAGAAGCCGATAAGTGGTCAAGTTGTTGAGGAGAGTGTAAATTGGTTAGTAGGCGAACAAGAGGAGTGTCCTCCTCTTCTCTATTACCTACTTCACCACAGGATGCACAAGAGCATCCTCCCGGCGCCTAGCGCATAAGTGTTTTAACATCCACCACACCCACTTATAATCAGCTGTTGTTTTCTCAAACGAGAGGACGGAGGAGAGGAGGCAGAAGGCGATCAAAAACAATTGAGATTTTCCCATGTGTGTGGGTGTGAGGCTGGAATCTGATGACGTGCGTTTCCAATTTTGACCTGTGGGAGGCAACTATGTCTAAAAGTGTCTAGCGCTTGTGTGGCCTTGTCAGGTGGCTCCCTCAAGTGGTTAGACATAATTATAACAATTCAGGACCCAGAAAAAAAAAACAATTTAACATACACATTTGTTGTCCAAATTATCTTAAAATGTTAGGATTTTCTTTCAGGTTTGAGTTTCATGTGACTAAGTCCTGGTTCTCTGATGGTAACATCACAGGGAAGCTCAGGATAGCCTCACTGAACTGCAGTTGGAAGACTGGTGGGTTTATATGCTGGTTAACATTGCATGTAATAATTCTTAATGCATTGTATGTGTTACAGGAAGGTTTTAAAGTCTTTAAAGTATCCCATCCCTATGGGCAGCAGAAGCTGGGTGCCAGGTGCCAGATTACTCAAGTGTGGGGGATTGGTGGGAAATCAGTTAAATGAGAGTGAGAGATGGATTGAGTAGCCTAGCCTCTTGACATGCCTGGGGTTGGCCCGTGTCCATTTGAACCCTTTCCTTTGGCATGCCTATTTGTGTATTCATATTGGTATAATATTATTTGTCACCATCAATTGAACATAATCTAACTTGCTTGGGCTTGACGACACAGGAGTCAGAACAGCGCTCAAGTTGGACCCCATTAAGGAGGCCTACTCTGTCTCTGAATTAGCCTACAGTACATGTAGGCATACCGGTCCGCTGACTCTTACTCTCATGGTAAAAACAGACAGGCCTAACTAGGACCCACAGACAGTGAAATTAGGTTCATCAGTAGGCTGGCTAGTCAGTTCTGTAATGTAGGTCAACTATGATCAAATTGAACTCAATGGGCGGATTGATTCTGTCTGCAAATGGCGATCTCTCCGTCTGGAAACGAAGATAAATCATTGCGTTTTGGTCAGCAGTCTCTCCTCAACTTACATCTTAACAATATGTCAAAACAATTCCATCCAACCTATCAGAAGGTATTGTGACTCAATTACAAAATTGCTTAAATCTATAGATCTTCTAAGATTTAGACTGCAGGAGGGCGATGGGCTATATGAATTAGGAGCTATGATGTTATTTTGAATTGATTGTGCACATTGTTATGTTATTATGCAACATGGACTCAGGGGTAGACATAACATATTAAATGTACATAAAACACTCAAATTAGAATTATATTTTATGTTTCGTATGGTATGTCTTAATCGTGGATGTCCATCATCCATTTTGTATGATATGTTACAAATTACAATGTGTTGTGGCTCTCTAACTATACCAAACGTAACATATCATACTCATTTGAGTGTTTCGGATTTACATTTACTATGTTAGGTCTAGTCTTTGAGACCAGGCTGTATTATGTGTAGGCCTACAGATGTGTTTTGGTTAATCATTTTTATAGTAGGTGGCAGAATTGTACTAAAATAACATACTGTATGCATGTAATCTGAAATTAGTATCTCTGTGTGAGATGGTAATCTGGATTTGTCAAACAGCACCCAGCTAATCTTCATTTGTGCCTTTGTGCATATAATCCATATTTAGCATTCAGCACATGCACAACTGTATCTAACAAACAATGCTACAGAGCTCACTGGGGTCTATGATCAAAAAGACAAAAACCAGGACCCAATGAAGGAAAACTGGGGAGTCAACGTTTAATAAGGAACAGACATAGAACGAGACAGTGTCAGCACACGGGTAACACAACGACATACGACAATTCATCCTGAAGCGGGGAACAGAGCTGGGGAACAGACAGATATAGGGGAGGTAATGACACAGGTGATTGAGTCCAGGTGAGTCCAAAAGTGGCTGATGCGCATGACGGGGGAAGGCAGGTGTGCGTAATGATGGTGGCAGGAGTGTGTGATGCCGGGGAGCCTGGCGCCAGGGAGCAGGCGTGACAAAAACAACATAGATCACTGAGACAAAAGTAATAGGCTATACACAGAGTATACCAAACATTAGGAACACCTTCATGAATATTCCACAAGGATGCTGGCTCATGTTGACTCCAATGCTTCCTACAGTTGGGTCAAGTTGGCTGGATGTCCTTTGAGTGGTGGACCATTCTTGATACACACAGGAAACTGTTGAGTGTCAAAAATCCAGCAGCGTTGCCATTCTTGACACAAACTGATGCACCTGCCACCTACTACCATACCCAGTTGTCTTGCCCATTCACCCTCTGAATGGCACACATACACAATCCATGTCTCAATTGTCTCAAGGTTTAAAAATCCTTGCTTAACCTGTCTCCTCCCATTGATATACACTGATTGAAGTGGATTTAACAAGTGCCTATCAATAAGGGATCATAGCTTTCACATGGATTCACCAGGTCAGTCTATGTCATGGAAAGAGCAGATGTTCTTAATGTTTTGTATACTCAGTGTATTTCTTGCAGCAAATATTTGACAACAAAAATGGCGCTATGACTTTTGTTCGTATGCTTTCAAAAATACTTGCGTTGATTTATGGGCCGATTAATACATGAATACATGAATCTCAGAACGATTAATACATGAATGAGTAACGTAGCATCTCATGAAGCTCACTGCATGTTTTTAACGCATTGCAAAAGTGAACGTGGACCCGATCATAACGCTCTCTCTTTTCTGTTTCTTATCTCTAGAACTGACTATCTTCAGGCAGTGTTTTATGACATCTATGTTGATAGTAATTAGCTAAAGATCACAACGTAGCAATATATGTCAAAATTCATACTTTATTGTGTGTATTGACAAACCAAAGAGCTGAGAGAAATTGGTTCTCCGTCCTACATCTTTGGCATTCGTTCAATGACTTCTGGAAACATGCTTCACTTTGGCCACTAGATGTCTCTAGAGTGCTTTTATACTTATGGCAAAGTGAAAAGGATTATATTATCTCTGTGGCTTACTCAGTTCAGAGCCTGTCCAATTATTTTTGTTATTCAGTCAGATTTTGACAATTGACTTGTCAACTTGTGTGCTTGTCCTGTCAATTTCAGATGACAGCCCTGTGTTTACGCCACAGGAGGCTGCTGAGGGAAGGACGGCTTATAATGTCCGGAACGGAACAAATGGAATGGCATCAAATACCTGGAAACCATGTTTGGTGTATTTGATACCATTCCACTAACACCGCTCCAGCCATTACCACGAGCCTGTCCTCTCCAATTAAGGTGCCACCAACCTCCTGTGGTCTACTCCCTCTGCACTATTTTTTGTTAGGCAGATGCACACCTGGGTCGTGTTCATTAGGGCACACTGTAGCAAAATGTTTTGCAACGGAAAACAAAAATTAACATTCCATTTTGGACAAGTCAAAGTAGTACCTCCATGTTGCAGTCAGTTTTCTTCTGTTTGGTGGCTAATGAACACATCCCTGATACTGCTCACCCAGTGAATGCAGGCATTGTGCTCCCAGACACAAGAAGGTGCTTCACAAGCTTTGAAAAAGAGCTCTGTTGAAACGTTTCAGCTTTTCACTAGGAAAACAGCACAATTTAAAAAAACAATATCTACTTACCTTCCAGACAACCAGCCCTCAAGTCTGTTTTAAAGAGCTTCATCTATATTATTTGATGATTTTATGGAAATAATGTACTGCTTGATGTTATCAAGTGATCGATACTGTAATTACCCAGTATAAAAACGGCATAAGAAATCACAGGAGGTTGGTTGCACCTTAATTGGGGAGGACGGGCTCGTGGTAATGGCTGGAGCGGAATCAGTAGAATGGCATCAAATACAGCAATTACATGGTTTCTAGGTGTTTGATGCCATTCCATTTGCACCGTTCCCGGCCATTTATGATGAGCCATTCTCCCCTCAGCAGCCTCCTGTGTAAGAAATGCTGATTTAGCTGATGAAAGGTTGCTATTTCTGGATGGCGACTATGAGCTCGAGTGTGAGAATCCTTGCCACAACCAAACTGCATGATGATAACTTAGTTGGAGCTGAAAAATAAAATGAAAAATAATGGTTGTCTCAAATGGTGCCTTATTCCCTATAGTGCACGACTTTTCACTAGGCTCCATAGCGAATAGGGAGCCACTTGGGATGCAACCTATGCCTGTGTTAGTGCTGGATCAGTGCAGAAAAGTTGTCCACACAAACTGTGTTCTACAAACAGCCATTTTTGACAACCATTATTTTTTTTAAAATGTTATTTACAACTGAGTCCGTGTACGTAGACTGCAGTTATGTCACAACGGTTAGAAATCTAGTTGAAATTCAATGGCATCCCTCAATGCCCTGCAATACAGACAGCAAGAAACAGGTACGTGGACACAAACTGCACTGATACTGTCTATACACACACACACACACAATATTTATACTAAGTGAATGGGTCATTTGGGACATGGCTTCCAGTAACCGATGAGACTGTGAACTAACCTTTCAAAAGTTGTTAGTCTATTCAATAACAAATATGGAATGATTTGTCCCCTTACAATTTCTTGATGATGAGCCGGTTATTTGAATCAGCTGTGCTCGGACAAAACCCAAAACGGACCCCAGGACCAAGTTTGGGGAAACCCTGCTCTAATGGTTGACATTCTGGGTATCCACCACATAAGCACCATTGAAATACAATGAACATTTTTACAAAACAGGTGGTCAAAACGGTTTACGTTTGTGAGTAGCTCGATCCATCTGAATAGGCTTAAAATGTTTAGAGAAGTGGGCATATGCATGCATACAGCTAAGATAAACCCTAATAACAGAGGACAGCATAGATATGAACATGAAATAATGAATTCTTGACATTTTTATTAAAGGCTGGAGATGAGGCCATGGTGGCTGCAGATCTCCCGCTTGGCCGGTCTGTGTGGGACAGGGTGGAAGGTTGTCACCCACCTCTGCTGTCCAATAAACCTGTCCTGTCACAAGTCCAATAATCTCTCCACCCCTCCCCCCTTCTCCTTCTGTCACCTGGGTCTCTTGCCAGCAGTCTGTCTGCCACACATGTCAATGCTGATGAGCGATATCCCACCGCTGTGAGGCAAGAGAGAGGGAGACCTTGTGGGATTTGGACTGGTGGCCTTGACGCTGCTGACTAGGCTGTGAGGGAAAGAGAAGGGGAGTGTGTTCGTGGACCCTGTCAGGGTCGTGACCAGGATCTGAGTTTTAGTGAGGTCCGGACGGACCTAAAATTATATTTGGAGAACAGCAAAACCAAGGTAAAATGACCCCAGTCATTATCACATTGGTAGCTATAGCTTCATTAACCTCAGTCGATCGACAAACACATTGCCTATTAGCTATATACAATTAGCCGCTACACATGAACTCACATTCATTTAGCCCTGAGATCAAAAACAATAACTTAATACGTACAGAGTGATCAGTGTAGGAAATAAACTATTTTATTAACAAAAAAGTAAACAAATGTGTTTGCTTTACAGATTTTTGTTGTGTGCCGTTATATAGCTAATTTCCTGCAATTCTACACATTTTGCCATGTGGTGGGGAGGAATGTTTACAGTTTACAAGCTAATGCCATGACTCATGTCATGTTCATATGATATCTGAGTGAGAGTGACTAACAAAATCAATGGGGGCCCCCTGGGCACGTGCCCTGTGTGCCCGGTTAGTATGATAGTATGATAGCTGGTTAGACTAACAATAAATTGAGACGCCATCTGAGTTCCAAAAACAAAATTATATATTTAAAAAAATATATATAAAAAATACTCTAAAATGTATTGTCTGTTGCCAGAGAATTGAATGTTAATTTCTCTACCAACGCCGTTTTGGAGAATTTGACAGTATGTCCAACCCGGCCTCACACATACATTTACTTCGGAAAGTATTCAGACCCCTTGACTTTTTCCATATTTTGTTAATTTACAGCCTTTTCTAAAGCCTTTTTCATCCCATCTACACCAAGTCATAAGGTCGAAGGAATTGTCCGTAAAGCTCTGAGACAGGATTGTGTCGAGGCACTGATCTCGGGAAGGGTACCAAAAAATGGATATCGTATTGAAGGCCCCCAAGAAAACAGTGGCATCCATCATTCTTAAATGGAAGAATTTTGTAACCACCAAGACTCTTCCTAGAGCTGGCCGCCCAGCAAACTGAGCAATCGGAGTAGAAGGGCCTTGGTCAGGGAGGAAACCTGGCACCATCCCTACGGTGAAGCATGCTGGCGGCAGCATCATGCTGTGAGGATGTTGAGACACGGCGGTTGGAACCAAAAATTGCACATTTGGACTCATTAGACCAAAGAACAGATTTCTACCAGTCTAATGTCCATTGCTCATGTTTCTTGGCCCAAGCAAGTCTCTTCTTATTATTGGTGTCCTTTAGTAGTGGTTTCTTTGCAGCAATTCAACCATGAAGGTCTGATTCACGCAGTCTCCTCTGAACAGTTGAGATGTGTCTGTTACTTGAACTCTGTGAAGCATTTATTTGGGCTGCAATTTGTGAGACTGGTAACTCTAATGAACGTATCCTCTGCAGCAGAGGTAACTTTGGGTCTTCCTCTACTCTGGTGGTCCTCATGAAAGCCAGTTTCATCATAGCGCTTGATGGTTTTTGTGACTGCACCTGAAGAAACTTTCAAAGTTCTTGAAATGTTCCGTATTGACTGACCTTCATGTCTTAAAGTAATGATGAACTGTCGTTTCTTTTTTCTTATTTGAGCTGTTCTTGCCTGAATATGGACTTGGTCTTTTACCAAATAGTACTCTCTTCTGAATACCACCACTACCTTATCACAACAAAACTGATAGACATTCCACAAATGAACTTTTAACAAGGCACACCTGTTAATTGAAATGCATTCCAGGTGACTACCTCATGAAGCTGATTGAGAGTGTGCAAAGCTGTCATCAATGCGGGTGGCTACTTTGAAGAATCTAAGATTACTTTTTTGGTTACAACATCCATATGTGTTATTTCATAGTTTTGATGTCTTCACTATTATTTTACAAAGTAGAAAATAGTAAAAATAAAGAAAAACCCTTGAATGAGTAGGTATGTCCAAACTGTTGTCTGGTACATACAATTAAGTTGGATTCGTTAAAACTCGTTTTTCAACCACTCCACAAATTTCTTGTTAACAAACTAGTTTTGGCAAGTCGGTTAGGACGTCTACTTTGTGCATGACACAAGTAATTTATCCAACAATTGTTTACAGACAGATTATTTCACTTATAATTCACTGTATCACAATTCCATTGGGTCAGAATTGACATACACTAAGTTGACTGTGCCTTAAACAGCTTGGGAAATTCCAGAAAATGATGTCATGGCTTTAGAAGCTTCTGATAGGCTAATTGACATCATTTGAGTCAATTGGAGGTGTACTTGTGGATGTATTTCAAGGCCTACCTTCAAACTCAGTGCCTCTTTGCTTGACATCATGGGAAAATCAAAAGAAATCAGCCAAGACCTCAGAAAACAATTGTAGACCTCCACAAGTCTGGTTCATCCTTGGGAGCAATTTCCAAACTCCTGAAGGTACCACGTTCATCTGTACAAACAATATGCACAAGTATAAACACCATGGGACCACGCAGCCGTCATACCGCTCAGGAATCAGAAGCGTTCTGTCTCTTAGAGGTGAACGTACTTTGGTGCTAAAAGTACAAATCAATCCCAGAACAACAGCAAAGGACCTTGTGAAGATGCTGGAGGAAACAGGCACAAAAGTATCTATATCCACAGTAAAACGAGTCCTATATCGACACAACCTGAAAGCCGCTCACAAGGAAGAAGCCACTGCTCCAAACCCACCATAAAAAGCCACACTATTGTTTGCAACTGCACATAGGGACAAAGATCGTACTTTTTGGAGAAATGTCCTCTAGTCTGATGAAACAAAAATAGAACTGTTTGGCCATAATGACCATCGTCATGTTTGGAGGAAAAAGGGGAGGCTTGCAAGCTGAAGAACACCATCCCAACCGTGAAGCATGGGGGTGGCAGCATCATGTTGTGGGGGTGCTTTGCTGCAGGAGGGACTAGTGCACTTCACAAAATAGATGCCATCATGAGGCAGGAAAATTATGTGAATACATTGAAGCAACATCTCAAGGTATCAGTTAAAGCTTGGTAGCAAATGGGTCTTCCAAATGGACAATGACCCCAAGCATACTTCCAAAGTTGTGGCAAAATGGCTTTAGGACCACAAAGTCAAGGTATTGGAGTGGCTATCACAGAGCCCTGACCTCAATCCTATAGAAAATGTGTGGACAGAACTGAGAAAGTGTGTGCGAGCAAGGAGGCCTACAAACCTGACTCAGTCACACCAGTCATGAGGAATGGGCCAAAATTCACCCAACTTATTGTGGGAAGCTTGTGGAAGGCTACCTGAAACGCTTGACCCAATTTAAACAATTTAAAGGCAATGCAACCAAATACTAATTGAGTGTATGTAGACTTCTGATCCACTGGGAATGTGATGAAAGAAATAAAAGCTGTATTAAATCATTCTCTCTACTATTATTCTGACATTTCACATTCTTAAAATAAAGTGGTGATCCTAAATTACCTAAGACAAGGAATTTTTACTCGGATTAAATGTCAGGAATTGTGAAAAACTGAGTTTAAATGTACTTGGCTAAGGTGTATGTAAACTTCCGACTTCAACTGTGTGTGTGTTTGTCTATGTATATATACAGTGCCTTGCGAAAGTATTCGGCCCCCTTGAACTTTGCGACCTTTTGCCACATTTCAGGCTTCAAACATAAAGATATAAAACTGTATTTTTTTTGTGAAGAATCAACAACAAGTGGGACACAATCATGAAGTGGAACGACATTTATTGGATATTTCAAACTTTTTTAACAAATCAAAAACTGAAAAATTGGGCGTGCAAAATTATTCAGCCCCTTTACTTTCAGTGCAGCAAACTCTCTCCAGAAGTTCAGTGAGGATCTC
>NW_027260195.1:0-14892 GCF_045791955.1 Oncorhynchus clarkii lewisi
GCTGCAATTTGCTGAAAATTGTCCATAATAATGTCCCTAATCATCTAGTTTGAACAGTTATGTTTAAAACATTGTATCCGGAGTGCAACCAAACATGATTTTAGACCTTGTTTATGGAAAAGTGGTTATTTCTGTAGTTCAATTGCTGCAATTTGCTGAAAATTGTCCATAATAATGTCCCTAATCATCTAGTTTGAACAGTTTTGTTTAAAACATTGTATCCGGAGTGCAACCAAACATGATTTTAGACCTTGGTTATGGAAAAGTGGTTATTTCTATTGCTGCAACTTGCTGAAAATTGTCCATAATGTCCCTAATCATCTAGTTTGAACAGTTATGTTTAAAAAATTGTATCCGGAGTGCAACCAAACATGATTTTAGACCTTGTTTATGGAAAAGTGGTTATTTCTGTAGGTCAATTGCTGCAATTTGCTGAAAATTGTCCATAATAATGTCCCTAATCATCTAGTTTGAACAGTTAAGTTTAAAACATTTTATCCGGAGTGCAACCAAACATGATTTTAGACCTTGTTTATGGAAAAGTGGTTATTTCTGTAGTTCAATTGCTGCAATTTGCTGAAAATTGTGCATAATAATGTCCCTAATCATCTAGTTTGAACAGTTATGTTTAAAACATTGTATCCGGAGTGCAACCAAACATGATTTTAGACCTTGTTTATGGAAAAGTGGTTATTTCTATTGCTGCAATTTGCTGAAAATTGTCCATAATGTCCCTAATCATCTAGTTTGAACATTTATGTTTAAAACATTGTATCCGGAGTGCAACCAAACATGATTTTAGACCTTGTTTATGGAAAAGTGGTTATTTCTGTAGTTCAATTGCTGCAATTTGCTTGAAAATTGTCCATAATAATGTCCCTAATCATCTAGTTTGAACAGTTATGTTTAAAACATTGTATCCGGAGTGCAACCAAACATGATTTAGACCTTGTTTATGGAAAAGTGGTTATTTCTGTAGTTCAATTGCTGCAATTTGCTGAAAATTGTCCATAATAATGTCCCTTAATCATCTAGTTTGAACAGTTATGTTTAAAACATTGTATCCGGAGTGCAACCAAACATGATTTTAGACCTTGTTTATGGAAAAGTGGTTATTTCTATAGCTGCAATTTGCTGAAAATTGTCCATAATAATGTCCCTAATCATCTAGTTTGAACAGTTATGTTTAAAACATTGTATCCGGAGTGCAACCAAACATGATTTAGACCTTGTTTATGGAAAAGTGGTTATTTCTGTAGGTCAATTGCTGAAATTTGCTGAAAATTGTCCATAATAATGTCCCTAATCATCTAGTTTGAACAGTTATGTTTAAAACATTGTATCCGGAGTGCAACCAAACATGATTTAGACCTTGTTTATGGAAAAGTGGTTATTTCTTTCAATTGCTGCAATTTGCTGAAAATTGTCCATAATAATGTCCCTAATCATCTAGTTTGAACAGTTATGTTTAAAACATTGTATCCGGAGTGCAACCAAACATGATTTTAGACCTTGTTTATGGAAAAGTGGTTATTTCTGTAGTTCAATTGCTGCAATTTGCTGAAAATTGTCCATAATAATGTCCCTAATCATCTAGTTTGAACAGTTATGTTTAAAACATTGTATCCGGAGTGCAACCAAACATGATTTAGACCTTGTTTATGGAAAAGTGGTTATTTCTGTAGTTCAATTGCTGCAATTTGCTGAAAATTGTCCATAATGTCCCTAATCATCTAGTTTGAACAGTTATGTTTAAAACATTGTATCCGGAGTGCAACCAAACATGATTTTAGACCTTGTTTATGGAAAAGTGGTTATTTCTGTAGGTCAATTGCTGCAATTTGCTGAAAATTGTCCATAATAATGTCCCTAATCATCTAGTTTGAACAGTTAAGTTTAAAACATTTTATCCGGAGTGCAACCAAACATGATTTAGACCTTGTTTATGGAAAAGTGGTTATTTCTGTAGTTCAATTGCTGCAATTAGCTGAAAATTGTGCATAATAATGTCCCTAATCATCTAGTTTGAACAGTTATGTTTAAAACATTGTATCCGGAGTGCAACCAAACATGATTTTAGACCTTGTTTATGGAAACGTGGTTATTTCTGTAGTTATTGCTGCAACTTGCTGAAAATTGTCCATAATGTCCCTAATCATCTAGTTTGAACAGTTATGTTTAAAAAATTGTATCCGGAGTGCAACCAAACATGATTTTAGACCTTGTTTGTTGAAAAGTGGTTATTTCTGTAGGTCAATTGCTGAAATTTGCTGAAAATTGTCCATAATAATGTCCCTAATCATCTAGTTTGAACAGTTATGTTTAAAACATTGTATCCGGAGTGCAACCAAACATGATTTAGACCTTGTTTATGGAAAAGTGGTTATTTCTGCAGTTCAATTGCTGCAATTTGCTGAAAATTGTCCATAATAATGTCCCTAATCATCTAGTTTGAACAGTTATGTTTAAAACATTGTATCCGGAGTGCAACCAAACATGATTTAGACCTTGTTTATGGAAAAGTGGTTATTTCTGTAGTTCAATTGCTGCAATTTGCTGAAAATTGTCCATAATAATGTCCCTAATCATCTAGTTTGAACAGTTATGTTTAAAACATTGTATCCGGAGTGCAACCAAACATGATTTTAGACCTTGTTTATGGAAAAGTGGTTATTTCTGTAGGTCAATTGCTGCAATTTGCTGAAAATTGTCCATAATAATGTCCCTAATCATCTAGTTTGAACAGTTATGTTTAAAACATTGTATCCGGAGTGCAACCAAACATGATTTAGACCTTGTTTATGGAAAAGTGGTTATTTCTGTAGTTCAATTGCTGCAATTTGCTGAAAATTGTCCATAATAATGTCCCTAATCATCTAGTTTGAACAGTTATGTTTAAAACATTGTATCCGGAGTGCAACCAAACATGATTTTAGACCTTGTTTATGGAAAAGTGGTTATTTCTGTAGGTCAATTGCTGCAATTTGCTGAAAATTGTCCATAATAATGTCCCTAATCATCTAGTTTGAACAGTTATGTTTAAAACATTGTATCCGGAGTGCAACCAAACATGATTTAGACCTTGTTTATGGAAAAGTGGTTATTTCTGTAGGTCAATTGCTGCAATTTGCTGAAAATTGTCCATAATAATGTCCCTAATCATCTAGTTTGAACATTTATGTTTAAAACATTGTATCCGGAGTGCAACCAAACATGATTTTAGACCTTGTTTATGGAAAAGTGGTTATTTCTGTAGTTCAATTGCTGCAATTTGCTGAAAATTGTCCATAATAATGTCCCAAATCATCTAGTTTGAACAGTTATGTTTAAAACATTGTATCCGGAGTGCAACCAAACATGATTTTAGACCTTGTTTATGGAAAAGTGGTTATTTCTGTAGGTCAATTGCTGCAATTTGCTGAAAATTGTCCATAATAATGTCCTAAAATATCTAGTTTGAACAGTTATGTTTAAAACATTGTATCCGGAGTGCAACCAAACATGATTTTAGACCTTGTTTATGGAAAAGTGGTTATTTATGTAGGTCAATTGCTGCAATTTGCAAAAAATTGTCCATAATAATGTCCCTAATCATCTAGTTTGAACAGTTATGTTTAAAACATTGTATCCGGAGTGCAACCAAACATGATTTTAGACCTTGTTTATGGAAAAGCGGTTATTTCTATAGCTGCAACTTGCTGAAAATTGTCCATAATAATGTCCCTAATCATCTAGTTTGAACAGTTATGTTTAAAACATTGTATCCGGAGTGCAACCAAACATGATTTTAGACCTTGTTTATGGAAAAGTGGTTATTTCTGTAGCTGCAACTTGCTGAAAATTGTCCATAATGTCCCTAATCATCTAGTTTGAACAGTTATGTTTAAAACATTGTATCCGGAGTGCAACCAAACATGATTTTAGACCTTGTTTATGGAAAAGTGGTTATTTCTGTAGTTCAATTGCTGCAATTTGCTGAAAATTGTCCATAATAATGTCCCTAATCATCTAGTTTGAACAGTTATGTTTAAAACATTGTATCCGGAGTGCAACCAAACATGATTTTAGACCTTGTTTATGGAAAAGTGGTTATTTCTGTAGGTCAATTGCTGCAATTTGCTGACAATTGTCCATAATAATGTCCCTAATCATCTAGTTTGAACAGTTATGTTTAAAACATTGTATCCGGAGTGCAACCAAACATGATTTAGACCTTGTTTATGGAAAAGTGGTTATTTCTGTAGTTCAATTGCTGCAATTTGCTGAAAATTGTCCATAATAATGTCCCTAATCATCTAGTTTAAACAGTTATGTTTAAAACATTGTATCCGGAGTGCTACCAAACATGATTTAGACCTTGTTTATGGAAAAGTGGTTATTTCTGTAGATCAATTGCTGCAATTTGCTGAAAATTGTCCATAATAATGTCCCTAATCATCTAGTTTGAACAGTTATGTTTAAAACATTGTATCCGGAGTGCAACCAAACATGATTTTAGACCTTGTTTATGGAAAAGTGGTTATTTCTGTAGGTCAATTGCTGCAATTTGCTGAAAATTGTCCATAATAATGTCCCTAATCATCTAGTTTGAACAGTTATGTTTAAAACATTGTATCCGGAGTGCAACCAAACATGATTTTAGACCTTGTTTATGGAAAAGTGGTTATTTCTGTAGTTCAATTGCTGCAATTTGCTGAAAATTGTCCATAATGTCCCTAATCATCTAGTTTGAACAGTTATGTTTAAAACATTGTATCCGGAGTGCAACCAAACATGATTTAGACCTTGTTTATGGAAAAGTGGTTATTTCTGTAGTTCAATTGCTGCAATTTGCTGAAAATTGTCCATAATGTCCCTAATCATCTAGTTTGAACAGTTATGTTTAAAACATTGTATCCGGAGTGCAACCAAACATGATTTTAGACCTTGTTTATGGAAAAGTGGTTATTTCTCAATTGCTGCAATTTGCTGAAAATTGTCCATAATAATGTCCCTAATCATCTAGTTTGAACAGTTATGTTTAAAACATTGTATCCGGAGTGCAACCAAACATGATTTTAGACCTTGTTTATGGAAAAGTGGTTATTTCTATTGCTGCAACTTGCTGAAAATTGTCCATAATGTCCCTAATCATCTAGTTTGAACAGTTATGTTTAAAACATTGTATCCGGAGTGCAACCAAACATGATTTAGACCTTGTTTATGGAAAAGTGGTTATTTCTGTAGTTCAATTGCTGCAATTTGCTGAAAATTGTCCATAATAATGTCCCTAATCATCTAGTTTGAACAGTTATGTTTAAAACATTGTATCCGGAGTGCAACCAAACATGATTTTAGACCTTGTTTATGGAAAAGTGGTTATTTCTATTGCTGCAACTTGCTGAAAATTGTCCATAATGTCCCTAATCATCTAGTTTGAACAGTTATGTTTAAAACATTGTATCCGGAGTGCAACCAAACATGATTTTAGACCTTGTTTATGGAAAAGTGGTTATTTCTGTAGGTCAATTGCTGCAATTTGCTGAAAATTGTCCATAATAATGTCCCTAATCATCTAGTTTGAACAGTTATGTTTAAAACATTGTATCCGGAGTGCAACCAAACATGATTTAGACCTTGTTTATGGAAAAGTGGTTATTTCTGTAGTTATTGCTGCAATTTGCTGAAAATTGTCCATAATGTCCCTAATCATCTAGTTTGAACAGTTATGTTTAAAACATTGTATCCGGAGTGCAACCAAACATGATTTTAGACCTTGTTTATGGAAAAGTGGTTATTTCTGTAGTTCAATTGCTGCAATTTGCTGAAAATTGTCCATAATAATGTCCCTAATCATCTAGTTTGAACAGTTTTGTTTAAAACATTGTATCCGGAGTGCAACCAAACATGATTTTAGACCTTGGTTATGGAAAAGTGGTTATTTCTATTGCTGCAACTTGCTGAAAATTGTCCATAATGTCCCTAATCATCTAGTTTGAACAGTTATGTTTAAAAAATTGTATCCGGAGTGCAACCAAACATGATTTTAGACCTTGTTTATGGAAAAGTGGTTATTTCTGTAGTTCAATTGCTGCAATTTGCTGAAAATTGTCCATAATAATGTCCCTAATCATCTAGTTTGAACAGTTAAGTTTAAAACATTGTATCCGGAGTGCAACCAAACATGATTTAGACCTTGTTTATGGAAAAGTGGTTATTTCTGTAGTTCAATTGCTGCAATTTGCTGAAAATTGTCCATAATAATGTCCCTAATCATCTAGTTTGAACAGTTATGTTTAAAACATTGTATCCGGAGTGCAACCAAACATGATTTTAGACCTTGTTTATGGAAAAGTGGTTATTTCTATTGCTGCAACTTGCTGAAAATTGTCCATAATGTCCCTAATCATCTAGTTTGAACAGTTATGTTTAAAAAATTGTATCCGGAGTGCAACCAAACATGATTTTAGACCTTGTTTATGGAAAAGTGGTTATTTCTGTAGGTCAATTGCTGAAATTTGATGAAAATTGTCCATAATAATGTCCCTAATCATCTAGTTTGAACAGTTATGTTTAAAACATTGTATCCGGAGTGCAACCAAACATGATTTAGACATTGTTTATGGAAAAGTGGTTATTTCAATTGCTGCAATTTCCTGAAAATTGTCCATAATGTCCCTAATCATCTAGTTTGAACAGTTATGTTTAAAACATTGTATCCGGAGTCAACCAAACATGATTTTAGACCTTGTTTATGGAAAAGTGGTTATTTCTGTAGTTCAATTGCTGCAATTTGCTGAAAATTGTCCATAATAATGTCCCTAATCATCTAGTTTGAACAGTTTTGTTTAAAACATTGTATCCGGAGTGCAACCAAACATGATTTTAGACCTTGGTTATGGAAAAGTGGTTATTTCTATTGCTGCAACTTGCTGAAAATTGTCCATAATGTCCCTAATCATCTAGTTTGAACAGTTATGTTTAAAAAATTGTATCCGGAGTGCAACCAAACATGATTTTAGACCTTGTTTATGGAAAAGTGGTTATTTCTGTAGGTCAATTGCTGCAATTTGCTGAAAATTGTCCATAATAATGTCCCTAATCATCTAGTTTGAACAGTTAAGTATCCGGAGTGCAACCAAACATTTTAGACCTTGTTTATGGAAAAGTGGTTATTTCTGTAGTTCAATTGCTGCAATTGCTGAAAACATAATAATGTCCCTAATCATCTAGTTTGAACAGTTATGTTTAAAACATTGTATCCGGAGTGCAACCAAACATGATTTTAGACCTTGTTTAAGTGGTTATTTCTGTAGGTCAATTGCTGCAATTTGCTGAAAATTGTCCATAATAATGTCCCTAATCATCTAGTTTGAACAGTTAAGTTTAAAACATTTTATCCGGAGTGCAACCAAACATGATTTAGACCTTGTTTATGGAAAAGTGGTTATTTCTGTAGTTCAATTGCTGCAATTTGCTGAAAATTGTGCATAATAATGTCCCTAATCATCTAGTTTGAACAGTTATGTTTAAAACATTGTATCCGGAGTGCAACCAAACATGATTTTAGACCTTGGTTATGGAAAAGTGGTTATTTCTATTGCTGCAACTTGCTGAAAATTGTCCATAATGTCCCTAATCATCTAGTTTGAACAGTTATGTTTAAAAAATTGTATCCGGAGTGCAACCAAACATGATTTTAGACCTTGTTTATTGAAAAGTGGTTATTTCTGTAGGTCAATTGCTGAAATTTGATGAAAATTGTCCATAATAATGTCCCTAATCATCTAGTTTGAACAGTTATGTTTAAAACATTGTATCCGGAGTGCAACCAAACATGATTTAGACATTGTTTATGGAAAAGTGGTTATTTCAATTGCTGCAATTTGCTGAAAATTGTCCATAATGTCCCTAATCATCTAGTTTGAACAGTTATGTTTAAAACATTGTATCCGGAGTCAACCAAACATGATTTTAGACTTTGTTTATGGAAAAGTGGTTATTTCTGTAGTTCAATTGTTGCAATTTGCTGAAAATTGTCCATAATAATGTCCCTAATCATCTAGTTTGAACAGTTTTGTTTAAAACATTGTATCCGGAGTGCAACCAAACATGATTTTAGACCTTGGTTATGGAAAAGTGGTTATTTCTATTGCTGCAACTTGCTGAAAATTGTCCATAATGTCCCTAATCATCTAGTTTGAACAGTTATGTTTAAAAAATTGTATCCGGAGTGCAACCAAACATGATTTTAGACCTTGTTTATGGAAAAGTGGTTATTTCTGTAGGTCAATTGCTGCAATTTGCTGAAAATTGTCCATAATAATGTCCCTAATCATCTAGTTTGAACAGTTAAGTTTAAAACATTTTATCCGGAGTGCAACCAAACATGATTTAGACCTTGTTTATGGAAAAGTGGTTATTTCTGTAGTTCAATTGCTGCAATTAGCTGAAAATTGTGCATAATAATGTCCCTAATCATCTAGTTTGAACAGTTATGTTTAAAACATTGTATCCGGAGTGCAACCAAACATGATTTTAGACCTTGTTTATGGAGTTGTGGTTATTTCTATTGCTGCAACTTGCTGAAAATTGTCCATAATGTCCCTAATCATCTAGTTTGAACAGTTATGTTTAAAACATTGTATCCGGAGTGCAACCAAACATGATTTTAGACCTTGTTTATGGAAAAGTGGTTATTTCTGTAGTTCAATTGCTGCAATTTGCTTGAAAATTGTCCATAATAATGTCCCTAATCATCTAGTTTGAACAGTTATGTTTAAAACATTGTATCCGGAGTGCAACCAAACATGATTTAGACCTTGTTTATGGAAAAGTGGTTATTTCTGTAGTTCATTTGCTGCAATTTGCTGAAAATTGTCCATAATAATGTCCCTAATCATCTAGTTTGAACAGTTAAGTTTAAAACATTGTATCCGGAGTGCAACCAAACATGATTTAGACCTTGTTTATGGAAAAGTGGTTATTTCTGTAGTTCAATTGCTGCAATTTGCTGAAAATTGTCCATAATGTCCCTAATCATCTAGTTTGAACAGTTATGTTTAAAACATTGTATCAGGAGTGCAACCAAACATGATTTTAGACCTTGTTTATGGAAAAGTGGTTATTTCTGTAGTTCAATTGCTGCAATTTGCTGAAAATTGTCCATAATAATGTCCCTAATCATCTAGTTTGAACAGTTATGTTTAAAACATTGTATCCGGAGTGCAACCAAACATGATTTAGACCTTGTTTATGGAAAAGTGGTTATTTCTGTAGTTCAATTGCTGAAATTTGCTGAAAATTGTCCATAATAATGTCCCTAATCATCTAGTTTGAACAGTTATGTTTAAAACATTGTATCCGGAGTGCAACCAAACATGATTTAGACCTTGTTTATGGAAAAGTGGTTATTTCTGTAGTTCATTTGCTGCAATTTGCTGAAAATTGTCCATAATAATGTCCCTAATCATCTAGTTTGAACAGTTAAGTTTAAAACATTGTATCCGGAGTGCAACCAAACATGATTTAGACCTTGTTTATGGAAAAGTGGTTATTTCTGTAGTTCAATTGCTGCAATTTGCTGAAAATTGTCCATAATGTCCCTAATCATCTAGTTTGAACAGTTTTGTTTAAAACATTGTATCCGGAGTGCAACCAAACATGATTTTAGACCTTGGTTATGGAAAAGTGGTTATTTCTATTGCTGCAACTTGCTGAAAATTGTCCATAATGTCCCTAATCATCTAGTTTGAACAGTTATGTTTAAAAAATTGTATCCGGAGTGCAACCAAACATGATTTTAGACCTTGTTTATGGAAAAGTGGTTATTTCTGTAGGTCAATTGCTGCAATTTGCTGAAAATTGTCCATAATAATGTCCCTAATCATCTAGTTTGAACAGTTAAGTTTAAAACATTGTATCCGGAGTGCAACCAAACATGATTTAGACCTTGTTTATGGAAAAGTGGTTATTTCTGTAGTTCAATTGCTGCAATTTGCTGAAAATTGTCCATAATAATGTCCCTAATCATCTAGTTTGAACAGTTATGTTTCAAACATTGTATCCGGAGTGCAACCAAACATGATTTTAGACCTTGTTTATGGAAAAGTGGTTATTTCTGTAGGTCAATTGCTGAAATTTGATGAAAATTGTCCATAATAATGTCCCTAATCATCTAGTTTGAACAGTTATGTTTAAAACATTGTATCCGGAGTGCAACCAAACATGATTTAGACATTGTTTATGGAAAAGTGGTTATTTCAATTGCTGCAATTTGCTGAAAATTGTCCATAATGTCCCTAATCATCTAGTTTGAACAGTTATGTTTAAAACATTGTATCCGGAGTCAACCAAACATGATTTTAGACCTTGTTTATGGAAAAGTGGTTATTTCTGTAGTTCAATTGCTGCAATTTGCTGAAAATTGTCCATAATAATGTCCCTAATCATCTAGTTTGAACAGTTTTGTTTAAAACATTGTATCCGGAGTGCAACCAAACATGATTTTAGACCTTGGTTATGGAAAAGTGGTTATTTCTATTGCTGCAACTTGCTGAAAATTGTCCATAATGTCCCTAATCATCTAGTTTGAACAGTTATGTTTAAAAAATTGTATCCGGAGTGCAACCAAACATGATTTTAGACCTTGTTTATGGAAAAGTGGTTATTTCTGTAGGTCAATTGCTGCAATTTGCTGAAAATTGTCCATAATAATGTCCCTAATCATCTAGTTTGAACAGTTAAGTTTAAAACATTTTATCCGGAGTGCAACCAAACATGATTTAGACCTTGTTTATGGAAAAGTGGTTATTTCTGTAGTTCAATTGCTGCAATTAGCTGAAAATTGTGCATAATAATGTCCCTAATCATCTAGTTTGAACAGTTATGTTTAAAACATTGTATCCGGAGTGCAACCAAACATGATTTAGACCTTGTTTATGGAAAAGTGGTTATTTCTGTAGTTCAATTGCTGCAATTTGCTGAAAATTGTCCATAATAATGTCCCTAATCATCTAGTTTGAACAGTTAAGTTTAAAACATTGTATCCGGAGTGCAACCAAACATGATTTAGACCTTGTTTATGGAAAAGTGGTTATTTCTGTAGTTCAATTGCTGCAATTTGCTGAAAATTGTCCATAATAATGTCCCTAATCATCTAGTTTGAACAGTTATGTTTAAAACATTGTATCCGGAGTGCAACCAAACATGATTTTAGACCTTGTTTATGGAAAAGTGGTTATTTCTATTGCTGCAACTTGCTGAAAATTGTCCATAATGTCCCTAATCATCTAGTTTGAACAGTTATGTTTAAAACATTGTATCCGGAGTGCAACCAAACATGATTTTAGACCTTGTTTATGGAAAAGTGGTTATTTCTGTAGGTCAATTGCTGCAATTTGCTGAAAATTGTCCATAATAATGTCCCTAATCATCTAGTTTGAACAGTTATGTTTAAAACATTGTATCCGGAGTGCAACCAAACATGATTTAGACCTTGTTTATGGAAAAGTGGTTATTTCTGTAGTTCAATTGCTGCAATTTGCTGAAAATTGTCCATAATAATGTCCCTAATCATCTAGTTTGAACAGTTATGTTTAAAACATTGTATCCGGAGTGCAACCAAACATGATTTAGACCTTGTTTATGGAAAAGTGGTTATTTCTGTAGTTCAATTGCTGCAATTTGCTGAAAATTGTCCATAATAATGTCCCTAATCATCTAGTTTGAACAGTTATGTTTAAAACATTGTATCCGGAGTGCAACCAAACATGATTTTAGACCTTGTTTATGGAAAAGTGGTTATTTCTGTAGTTCAATTGCTGCAATTTGCTGAAAATTGTCCATAATAATGTCCCTAATCATCTAGTTTGAACAGTTATGTTTAAAACATTGTATCCGGAGTGCAACCAAACATGATTTAGACCTTGTTTATGGAAAAGTGGTTATTTCTGTAGTTCAATTGCTGCAATTTGCTGAAAATTGTCCATAATAATGTCCCTAATCATCTAGTTTGAACAGTTATGTTTAAAACATTGTATCCGGAGTGCAACCAAACATGATTTTAGACCTTGTTTATGGAAAAGTGGTTATTTCTGTAGGTCAATTGCTGCAATTTGCTGAAAATTGTCCATAATAATGTCCCTAATCATCTAGTTTGAACAGTTATGTTTAAAACATTGTATCCGGAGTGCAACCAAACATGATTTAGACCTTGTTTATGGAAAAGTGGTTATTTCTGTAGTTCAATTGCTGCAATTTGCTGAAAATTGTCCATAATAATGTCCCTAATCATCTAGTTTGAACAGTTATGTTTAAAACATTGTATCCGGAGTGCAACCAAACATGATTTTAGACCTTGTTTATGGAAAAGTGGTTATTTCTGTAGGTCAATTGCTGCAATTTGCTGAAAATTGTCCATAATAATGTCCCTAATCATCTAGTTTGAACAGTTATGTTTAAAACATTGTATCCGGAGTGCAACCAAACATGATTTTAGACCTTGTTTATGGAAAAGTGGTTATTTCTGTAGGTCAATTGCTGCAATTTGCTGAAAATTGTCCATAATAATGTCCCTAATCATCTAGTTTGAACAGTTATGTTTAAAACATTGTATCCGGAGTGCAACCAAACATGATTTTAGACCTTGTTTATGGAAAAGTGGTTATTTCTGTAGGTCAATTGCTGCAATTTGCTGAAAATTGTCCATAATAATGTCCCTAATCATCTAGTTTGAACAGTTATGTTTAAAACATTGTATCCGGAGTGCAACCAAACATGATTTTAGACCTTGTTTATGGAAAAGTGGTTATTTCTGTAGTTCAATTGCTGCAATTTGCTGAAAATTGTCCATAATAATGTCCCTAATCATCTAGTTTGAACAGTTATGTTTAAAACATTGTATCCGGAGTGCAACCAAACATGATTTAGACCTTGTTTATGGAAAAGTGGTTATTTCTGTAGTTCAATTGCTGCAATTTGCTGAAAATTGTCCATAATAATGTCCCTAATCATCTAGTTTGAACAGTTATGTTTAAAACATTGTATCCGGAGTGCAACCAAACATGATTTTAGACCTTGTTTATGGAAAAGTGGTTATTTCTGTAGTTCAATTGCTGCAATTTGCTGAAAATTGTCCATAATAATGTCCCTAATCATCTAGTTTGAACAGTTATGTTTAAAACATTGTATCCGGAGTGCAACCAAACATGATTTAGACCTTGTTTATGGAAAAGTGGTTATTTCTGTAGTTCAATTGCTGCAATTTGCTGAAAATTGTCCATAATAATGTCCCTAATCATCTAGTTTGAACAGTTATGTTTAAAACATTGTATCCGGAGTGCAACCAAACATGATTTTAGACCTTGTTTATGGAAAAGTGGTTATTTCTGTTCAATTGCTGCAATTTGCTGAAAATTGTCCATAATAATGTCCCTAATCATCTAGTTTGAACAGTTATGTTTAAAACATTGTATCCGGAGTGCAACCAAACATGATTTTAGACCTTGTTTATGGAAAAGTGGTTATTTCTGTAGTTCAATTGCTGCAATTTGCTGAAAATTGTCCATAATAATGTCCCTAATCATCTAGTTTGAACAGTTATGTTTAAAACATTGTATCCGGAGTGCAACCAAACATGATTTTAGACCTTGTTTATGGAAAAGTGGTTATTTCTGTAGTTCAATTGCTGCAATTTGCTGAAAATTGTCCATAATAATGTCCCTAATCATCTAGTTTGAACAGTTATGTTTAAAACATTGTATCCGGAGTGCAACCAAACATGATTTTAGACCTTGTTTATGGAAAAGTGGTTATTTCTGTAGGTCAATTGCTGCAATTTGCTGAAAATTGTCCATAATAATGTCCCTAATCATCTAGTTTGAACAGTTATTTTTAAAACATTGTATCCGGAGTGCAACCAAACATGATTTTAGACCTTGTTTATGGAAAAGTGGTAACTTCTGTAGGTCAATTGCTGCAATTTGCTGAAAATTGTCCATAATAATGTCCCTAATCATATTAGTTTGAACAGTTATATTTTAAAACATTGTATCCGGAGTGCAACCAAACATGATTTTAGACCTTGTTTATGGAGTTGTGGTTATTTCTATTGCTGCAACTTGCTGAAAATTGTCCATAATGTCCCTAATCATCTAGTTTGAACAGTTATGTTTAAAACATTGTATCCGGAGTGCAACCAAACATGATTTTAGACCTTGTTTATGGAAAAGTGGTTATTTCTGTAGGTCAATTGCTGCAATTTGCTGAAAATTGTCCATAATAATGTCCCTAATCATCTAGTTTGAACAGTTATGTTTAAAACATTGTATCCGGAGTGCAACCAAACATGATTTTAGACCTTGTTTATGGAAAAGTGGTTATTTCATTTGCTGCAACTTGCTGAAAATTGTCCATCATGTCCCTAATCATCTAGTTTGAACAGTTATGTTTAAAACATTGTATCCGGAGTGCAACCAAACATGATTTTAGACCTTGTTTATGGAAAAGTGGTTACTTCTGTAGGTCAATTGCTGCAATTTGCTGAAAATTGTCCATAATAATGTCCCTAATCATCTAGTTTGAACAGTTACAATTTGAAACATCAGATTGGAGCTAACTCAAAGATGAATTCTAGACCTTGTTTATGGAAGTGGTTATTTCTGTAGTTCAATTGCTGCAATTTGCTGAAAATTGTCCATTATAATGTCCCTAATCATCTAGTTTGAACAGTTATGTTTAAAACATTGTATCCGAGTGCAACCAAACATGATTTTACTCCTAACCTATGGCAAAAGCGGTGATCTCTGTAGTTCAATTGCTGCAATTTGCTGAAAATTGTCCATAACGTCCCTAATCTTCTAGTTTGAACAGTTATGTTTAAAACATTGTATCCGGAGTGCAACCAAACATGAT
>NW_027260196.1:0-14872 GCF_045791955.1 Oncorhynchus clarkii lewisi
GACCCTGGTTCGGCCGGCCGTGATTGGGAGTCGCTACTTGTGGCGCACGATTGGCCCAGCATTGTTAGGGTTTGGCTGGGGTAGGCGGTCATTTTAAATAAGAATTTGTTCTTTACTCACTTGCCTAGTTAAATAAAATACACTATGCTACTATATTTCCTAAAATGTGTGCTGACGTTTCCCTTACCAACATTTGGAGGAAGGTCACTGGAGACCTGTGGGGTGGAAGTTGTGTTGGAGGTTGTGTCAGGGGTAGAGGCCATGGTGGGTGTGGAGACTACAGCTCGAGCCAGACTGGTTGCTTGTGGGATTTTCGGATGGATAATCCTGGGTGCTGCTTCAGAAAACTGTTAAAACCAGTCTATGCCTGCCAATTGCCTTATTCAATGTGTATTGGATTCCCGTCCTCTCCGCCAGGTCAAAGGCAAGTTTTCGGACATCCCAGGGCTCTTTCCATTTTTGGGGTATGACTCACCAGGTCTCATTCTAAAGAACCAGAACCACTGGTTACCCACCCAAATGGTTTTGACCTGCTTGTCTCAGTGGCGCCTCAGGGTTTTGGGTGGCACATTAACAGGCCGGGCAGCTGCTTTAATGCCCTGCCCATTTTCAATAGCATTCAGGGCACAGCGATTTGATGGTAAATTTACAACACTTCTAAGCGATGAATAAGAAATGGGAAAGTTCCAATTCCAAACGAGCTTAAGTCTCTTTCTGTACCTGTTCAAATACTCTGGAAATGCAGTATTGCTTTCTTCCTTCCATGAGATCACTAGCTATTCCATTACTTTTCCAGTGATTTCTTGCAAAAAAAAAATTACATTTAGAAAGTTGGCATAAAAAAATAGTTGCGACAATTGAATTGCCTGCTACGGTGCGTTTTCATTTCTTATCTCGTAACAACAAAAATTGCTAAAACCCAGTGTCAAATAAATATGAAGTGGTTGAAGTGTTTTTATTACCCATTTTGGAAAAATGTGAATTAATACATTTGAGACAGGTGGCAGTGCATACAGGCTATCTGTTTCATGTCTCAGGTAGCCCTCGAAAGCCAGCATGGACAGAATGCAATAATTGTCTCATGCCATATTATAATTGCACTCCTCTAGATCTGAAATAATTGAATGGTGAAGCTTGCATCCACCCAGTCAATCATAAAAGCAAGCCAAAGCAAATCAGGCATTCTTGAAAGTCTGGACAATCCTTGTCCTGCAAATAAACATTTTTATTGTAGAAAAAATGATTTTGCATGCAGTAGGCATTTATAATTAAATGCAGTGGAACTTTATAGTTAGACCCACTGGATGATGTTCTACCTTCAAAATGATTTGGCAATCATCATTTATTAGAAAAAAACAAAGTTTCCATCATGCAAGAAAGTTTAACCAAATTAAATTCACCCCATTTCAAACGGAAAAAAAAATGTGTCAATCCTCAGAAAATGTTTCTTATATCTGCCATTTCTACACTTGTAGCAATGATATTTTTTGCAACATTTCTTTTGTCGAATAAGCCTGGGTCAATGGAAACCTGCCTACTGATCTGATGAGACAGATATGACTGTGTTTAAACAGGCTGCCCAATTCTGGTATTTTCCCACTCATTGGTCTTTTGACTCAATCAGATCAGATATAGGGCAAAAGATCAGAAATGGGATGCTTGTGTAAACGCAGCCATAGAACCACAATCAGTTTTATTGGCACAAGATTAAGGGTGTGTTCAACTAACCAGGCTTTGCTGAGGCATGCCAGATCTTACAACGCCTGGATGCATGTACTGTCTGAGCAAGGGATCGCAACCTAATGCTGTGTTCAGTAACCAAGTGGTAATTCACCATATGACTGGGAAAATTCCACTTGAATGGCCATCCAACTGGTAATTACTAGTGGGAAACTTGTCTATCATCCTGAGCTCCCACATGCTGACCTCTGATGTCACCAGCTCGCTGGTCACCATAGCATCACCCACCTGTAGCACGCGCTCCAGCAGGTATATCTCTCTGGTCACCCCCAAAACCAATTATTTCTTTGGCCGCCTCTCCTTCCAGTTCTCTGCTGGCAATGACTGGAACGAACTACAAAAATCTCTGAAACTGGAAACACTTATCTCCCTCACTAGCTTTAAGCACCAGCTGTCAGAGCAGCTCACAGATTACTGCACCTGTACATAGCCCACCTATAATTTAGCCCAAACAACTACCTCTTTCCCTACTGTATTTATTTATTTTTATTTATTAATTTATTATTTTTATTTCTACTTTGCACATTCTTCCACTGCAAATCTACCATTCCAGTGTTTTACATGCTAGGCCACCATGGCCTTTTTTGCCTTTACCTCCCTTATCTCACCTCATTTGCTCACATCGTATATAGACTGGTTTCTACTGTATTATTGACTGTATGTTTGTTTTACTCCATGTGTAACTCTGTGTCGTTGTATGTGTCGAACTGCTTTGCTTTATCTTGGCCAGGTCGCAATTGTAAATGAGAACTTGTTCTCAACTTGCCTACCTGGTTAAATAAAGGTGAAATAAATCATAAATAAAATAAAATCTACTACGAAAATTACCTCGATAATTGCATTTTCTTCAGTTAAATGCAACAACAAAACATTATTTATAAAAGGCAATGTATTAATATGGTTTTTGAACACTATAGTTTGTTTACAAGCATGATAGCTGTACTTTCAGTTTATTGTTTATGCAGCTTGTTGGCCATTAGCCAATCAGCGTTTCTCAGCGAGTTCAGAGCACGGGAATGCATCCAACTAGTTACGACTTCACAACTGGTAAATTCACATCTCCCACTTGGTTACAAACGCAGCATAAGTATCTGATAATTAATTGCAAGACTGGAATGAGTTCAAACTAATGATTAGTGATTGATTGCCTGTGTAACAGGTGTAAAATATACTTGATGTATTTCACCAAAAATCTCTCATTTATTTTAATGTATTATTTTAAGGTTATTTTAAGATGTATTACAATACTTTCAAGAGTGAATTATTGTATTGTATTTCATTTCTAAATTGTGTTAATGCTGTGATGTCATCAACGGGAGCCATGCTCTTACTCCTCAGTTTGCTCAGAGCGTGATGAGGAGAGGCAAATATACTTGTATGGAGTCCAGACTGCAGCAGTAACTTTTGCCTTGTATTTGTATCCATTCCATGCAGTCATTAAAAGAGAGACAACTGGCTGAATTGTGTCCAAAGCCTTATCTTCCACCTACACCTTACCAGAACCCAACGCAGAAAGGTACCGGTTACACCTGCAGCTGGAGGTTGTTAATGTAACCGGTGCTATACTGCACCGCTGTAACTCTGCGTTGTGTGTGGTTGATTGAGGCTATAGACGTGGACTTTGGAGATCAGGTAGTTTTAATTAAGCAGAACTCACTCTCTGCATCTTGCATCTGCATCCAAAAGGAAATAAACATTTTGTAGAGAACATATGTTCTGAGAATCAACAGATGCACAATAGGAGGGACTGGGATCATTCGAGGAGCTAGCCATCGTTCACACATACAATAGCATACAAAATAGCATGCAAAATGCAATTGCCATGCTGACTGTAGGAAAGTCCACCAAAGCTTTTGCCAGAAAATTGACTGTTAATTGTTCTACCATTTTAGAGAATTTGGCAGTACGTCCAACCGGCCTCACAACCGCAGACCACGTGTAACCACTCCAGCCCAGGACGTCCACATCTGGCTTCTTCACCAGAGGGATCCTCTGAAACCAGCAACCCTGACAGCTGATGAAACTGAGGAGTATTTCTGTCTGTAATAAAGCCCTTTTGTGGGGAAGAACTCATTCTGATTGGCTTGGCCTGGCTCCCCTGCGGCTGCGCACTTGCACTCCCAGTCCCATCCATTGCTGCACCCCTGCACTCCCAGTCCCACCCATTGCTGCACCCCTGCACTCCCAGTCCCACCCATGGCTGCGCCCCTGCCCAGTCCTGTGAAATCCATAGATTGGGGCCTAATGAATTTACTTCAATTGACTGATTTCCTTATATGAAATGTAACTCAGAAAAATATTTCATTGTTGCTTGCGGCGTTTACATTTTGGTTCAGTATAGTTAACGTTAGCCAACTCTGCTGCAATGCCCACTATATAGCGCTTTTCAGATCTATTCATATATTTAACTATGGCAGATAGCTAGATCGGTGATGAGATGATCATTCAGTATGTAAACTAGCGGGCTTGGCCACCAATTAAATGGCTGGTCTTACCTTATCCTTGATCAGCATTTTGACAGTCGCATAAAATACGCTTTAAATCGATGTAAAAAATACCTAATCCACACTTAGTGTGGTACTGTCAAATTGAGCAAACCAGATTGTTCAATCTTTTTGATTCAACTTTATTTCCTGTGTAAGTCACTATTCCGTCTGTCCATCGTGTTTTGTGAGACATAGGTTCCGCTTTGCAGACTACTTTATGGGGAAAATATGTGACTATTACAATTTTTACTTTTAAAACCCATAAAAATTCAAGGATGTTTTCAGACCAGGAAATACCAAAACTGATGATGTTGGTATGTTTTTAGGTCTATAATTATCGCTCCTTGACCTCTCACAGGTGTTCAGAATTAAGATGATTAGGATCAATTGGTCCATAAATATTTCTAGTTCGTAGGCACTCCTAGATCATTCAGTCATGTCTCTCCTTTGGCAATGTGCAATTGTTTTGGCTATCGTAGCAGCAAGAGCTGCCAATGAAGGTACGTCTAATAATGAATACCATGTTAACTTGAATAGGCTACTTATCTCATGCTGACCGCCTAACAGACTAGCCAAGTTGTGGTGTTGGCTCTTGACATGTGAATGATGACATTATTGAATTTATATTTTTAGATTTTAATGTGGATTGTGAGAAACACTCCATTAAAGTGACATGGAAGGTCAGTCCAGAGTTGGTTGAACATGCTGCCCGTCTTTTCCTTGGACACTGTGTTCCGTCCACATTTTCTGTTCTTCCCACGGGAGAAGGGATGGCGACATTCCACTACAACCTCAATGGCTGTGCCATCAAGAAACGGGTAATGTCTAACTCTTGACCCAATGTATGCCATTTTGGATCCTGCGACGCCTAATGCTTCTCCTTCTATTTCCCAGGTGACTGGCAAGAAACACATCTATTCAACCAGTCTGACTTACAGACCTAACCGAAAGCCCAAACCTGCTGCCATTAGTCACCATATTAAGTGTGTTTACATAAGGTAACCATCTATGCCAGGGGCACTCAACTCTTACCCTAAGAGGTCTGGCGCCTGCTGTCTTTCGGTTCTACTTTATCATTAATTGCACACACCTGGTGTCACGGGTCTAAATCGGTCCCTAATTAGAGGGGAATGATTTTTTTTTAAATGCAGTGGAACTGAGTTGAGTGTTTTAGGGCTCTATTGGGTGTAGTGTACTCTAGCTATGGTGTTGGAATCAAATCTTCCTAAGCCTTTGCCACCTTCATTATTAAACTAAACATTCCCCCTTGTATGTAGACCTGAGGGATGGATTCCCCCATTCCTTATCCCTGCCTATGGTAGTGCTGAGGGTCATGGAGGATTGGTTTTCCACATGGCACTCCTCAATGGTGAGTGACTCATACAACATCAATTATTGTAAGAATATGTTCAGTCAACTTACCTGGTAAAGAAATTCCTAGCAGAGGACACTGCCCAAAGCTAGTTGAAACCTGTGGCTGTACAGTACGTATGAGCATTGCGCCCCTTCCCCTTCTCTGTTGCATGTAGAAGACCTTACTGGTCTGGCTAAGAGCAGCCTGTTTCCCCTGGGCTCTTTCATCCCCATCTGGGCAGCAGTGGATCAGAAGGACCATCAGCCCTTGCTGCTGCTCTTGGAGGAGTGTGTGGCGGCCACAACACCAGAATTGCAGTCTGCGAGCCTGGTGTACCCCATCATCACCAACAAGGGGTATGTACCAGACCTGGCTATGGCCATGTAGGGTGCACGTTTTGGTTTTTGACTGCCTAGCGCTACACAGCCTACTCGAATGTTGAAAAGTACTGAATACATTTTAAAGTTGGCTTATTTGCTGGATGGAAGTTCTGTTTGTCTGCTCATTGCACAATGCATTTTCAGTTGCCTTGCAGATGGGAAGACTGGGAACTCCAGGTTCCTGCCTAGGTACCACTCGTCTGCTATTCTGCTTTACCTGCAGTCCTTCAAGTTTGCCTTAGGCGAGGAAGTGAGTGGACCACAAGTTCTCGGTATGACTGGGTTGTTTTCATACTGTAGCTCTTGACTGTTTTCTTATTTCACCCCAGGTGTATATTCATTGTAAGCTTGTTGCATGGGACCCTGAGGTTTATGATATAGAAAAGAAGGCCTGCCACTACATTAAAGAGACTGGAGAGTAAGTATTGGTCACATTCTTTAACATTGGACCATAATGATGTTAGTGCCAATGCAACAGCCAACTTTTTTTATTCATAGATGGGAGCTGCTGGACGACCCGTCTCAAAGTGACCTCTGCAAGTGCTGTGACTCGAGTTGCAAGCCTCGGTTGAAGAGGCGTGTGGATTCAGGTATTTTGAGGCACTTCATTTCAAGCCTGACTAAACTGTAGTTCCATATTCATTTGAGCTGATCACTCTTGAGTTCTGATGGGACTGCAGCTTGAAGTAATTTATATATATTTTTTTCTCAGAACCCCAGGGCCTGGTTCAAAACTCTGTTCTTGGACCGCTCACAATAGTGGAAAACTCTGAAACCCGGATCCCCAGTGAATTTGTAAAATATCCTACTGTAGAACAAGGTGGGTGATTTTGGCATTGAAGACTATAGTTTACACTTGGCTTTTAATTGTATCAGCTTTGATGCCAAATTAACTTGAACCTGTAACCTACTCATCTGTCATTGTGTTCTGTATTCAGTTGACTGGTTGGTGTAATGGTCGGGAACACTTTGCTTGCCAGGTGTGTGTGCTGGTTATTTTACTGTAAAATCCCCCAACGGCAATGAGATGCATGTTACTAACAATTCTTCAACCTGTTACAGGGATGGCTGTCTTTTCTGTCTCTACAGCCATCTAATTGTAGGTGGCCTGAAGGGTGCATCACTTTCCACTATCCCCAGTATGGATATGAAGTCCTTTGACTTGAGCATGTTTCAATAAAATGAGTACTTTACAATGGTGTTTGTTTCTAATGGTTGTCAAAATGTTATGATCCTGATGAGATGTACCCTAAATCCAGTAGTGCGGAGCCGTTATCTACACAAAATAGCCAAGAGGTGACCATCTGGTTGTAAGAAGATCTCAATGAGAGTGCTCATTGTTCTGGACTTCCCAGTGTCCTGATTACTCTTGAACTGTAACACTTTCTTCTCTTGGCATAATTAGTTTGCTAATGATAGTCACAGCAGGTGTTCATGCAATGTTAACGCTATTTGAAAGATGGTCATAAGTGAACCTGCTTATTGTTGGCTATACTTTTTCAACATTAGCCCACCCCAAGATGAACTTGACAAGCCAAGTTTAGGGATTGTAGGTGGCTCATGGCCATGCTTAGGTAACAATCCAGGAAAATGGCTGTAGGTTACCTTAGTTTAAATGTGTTTTTCTTTTTTAGGAGAGTGCCCATCAGGGGAATTTACCCCAAAGATTATATCTTGGTTTCAGTGTCTTTCATACCTCACTGGCAAATGTTTACCTTTCTAACAGTTTAACTAGACTATCATTAGCATAAGGCAAGATTGAAAATCCCAGCAGTTCAAGAGCAAACTGGTTTTGGCACATTCATTGACATATAACTGATTAAACATTTCATAACACTGGCATTTCCCCTCTGACAGGTCACAAATTAATGCCACCCCAGTTAAATTTCATCATAGCTCATGAGCCCAGTACTTGCACTGTATCTGGTAACAGAACTCCTTACAGACCAAGCGTCACAGGTTTCTTTCTCCCTTAAAATTTTCTTTGCGTTGTCCTCCAGGAACCTCTTGTGGGGTGACGATGTCGACTAGCTGACTTGGCCTTTTCCTTGGCCTGGGGGGTGACTCCAACATGGCTGTTTGTAGACCTGGTACTTTTGAACAGGAACTCTTGACTATTGGTTCAATAATAATGGGCTCCCGAGTGGTGCAGCGGTCTAAGGCGCTGCATTTCAGTGCTGGAGGCGTCACTACAGACCCTAAATCGACCGGCCGTGATTGGGAGTCCCGCACGATTGGCCCAGCATTGTTAGGGTTTGGCTGGGGTAGGCGGTCATTTTAAATAAGAATTTGTTCTTTACTCACTTGCCTAGTTAAATAAAATACACTATGCTACTATATTTCCTAAAATGTGTGCTGACGTTTCCCTTACCAACATTTGGAGGAAGGTCACTGGAGACCTGTGGGGTGGAAGTTGTGTTGGAGGTTGTGTCAGGGGTAGAGGCCATGGTGGGTGTGGAGACTACAGCTCGAGCCAGACTGGTTGCTTGTGGGATTTTCGGATGGATAATCCTGGGTGCTGCTTCAGAAAACTGTTAAAACCAGTCTATGCCTGCCAATTGCCTTATTCAATGTGTATTGGATTCCCGTCCTCTCCGCCAGGTCAAAGGCAAGTTTTCGGACATCCCAGGGCTCTTTCCATTTTTGGGGTATGACTCACCAGGTCTCATTCTAAAGAACCAGAACCACTGGTTACCCACCCAAATGGTTTTGACCTGCTTGTCTCAGTGGCGCCTCAGGGTTTTGGGTGGCACATTAACAGGCCGGGCAGCTGCTTTAATGCCCTGCCCATTTTCAATAGCATTCAGGGCACAGCGATTTGATGGTAAATTTACAACACTTCTAAGCGATGAATAAGAAATGGGAAAGTTCCAATTCCAAACGAGCTTAAGTCTCTTTCTGTACCTGTTCAAATACTCTGGAAATGCAGTATTGCTTTCTTCCTTCCATGAGATCACTAGCTATTCCATTACTTTTCCAGTGATTTCTTGCAAAAAAAAAATTACATTTAGAAAGTTGGCATAAAAAAATAGTTGCGACAATTGAATTGCCTGCTACGGTGCGTTTTCATTTCTTATCTCGTAACAACAAAAATTGCTAAAACCCAGTGTCAAATAAATATGAAGTGGTTGAAGTGTTTTTATTACCCATTTTGGAAAAATGTGAATTAATACATTTGAGACAGGTGGCAGTGCATACAGGCTATCTGTTTCATGTCTCAGGTAGCCCTCGAAAGCCAGCATGGACAGAATGCAATAATTGTCTCATGCCATATTATAATTGCACTCCTCTAGATCTGAAATAATTGAATGGTGAAGCTTGCATCCACCCAGTCAATCATAAAAGCAAGCCAAAGCAAATCAGGCATTCTTGAAAGTCTGGACAATCCTTGTCCTGCAAATAAACATTTTTATTGTAGAAAAAATGATTTTGCATGCAGTAGGCATTTATAATTAAATGCAGTGGAACTTTATAGTTAGACCCACTGGATGATGTTCTACCTTCAAAATGATTTGGCAATCATCATTTATTAGAAAAAAACAAAGTTTCCATCATGCAAGAAAGTTTAACCAAATTAAATTCACCCCATTTCAAACGGAAAAAAAAATGTGTCAATCCTCAGAAAATGTTTCTTATATCTGCCATTTCTACACTTGTAGCAATGATATTTTTTGCAACATTTCTTTTGTCGAATAAGCCTGGGTCAATGGAAACCTGCCTACTGATCTGATGAGACAGATATGACTGTGTTTAAACAGGCTGCCCAATTCTGGTATTTTCCCACTCATTGGTCTTTTGACTCAATCAGATCAGATATAGGGCAAAAGATCAGAAATGGGATGCTTGTGTAAACGCAGCCATAGAACCACAATCAGTTTTATTGGCACAAGATTAAGGGTGTGTTCAACTAACCAGGCTTTGCTGAGGCATGCCAGATCTTACAACGCCTGGATGCATGTACTGTCTGAGCAAGGGATCGCAACCTAATGCTGTGTTCAGTAACCAAGTGGTAATTCACCATATGACTGGGAAAATTCCACTTGAATGGCCATCCAACTGGTAATTACTAGTGGGAAACTTGTCTATCATCCTGAGCTCCCACATGCTGACCTCTGATGTCACCAGCTCGCTGGTCACCATAGCATCACCCACCTGTAGCACGCGCTCCAGCAGGTATATCTCTCTGGTCACCCCCAAAACCAATTATTTCTTTGGCCGCCTCTCCTTCCAGTTCTCTGCTGGCAATGACTGGAACGAACTACAAAAATCTCTGAAACTGGAAACACTTATCTCCCTCACTAGCTTTAAGCACCAGCTGTCAGAGCAGCTCACAGATTACTGCACCTGTACATAGCCCACCTATAATTTAGCCCAAACAACTACCTCTTTCCCTACTGTATTTATTTATTTTTATTTATTAATTTATTATTTTTATTTCTACTTTGCACATTCTTCCACTGCAAATCTACCATTCCAGTGTTTTACATGCTAGGCCACCATGGCCTTTTTTGCCTTTACCTCCCTTATCTCACCTCATTTGCTCACATCGTATATAGACTGGTTTCTACTGTATTATTGACTGTATGTTTGTTTTACTCCATGTGTAACTCTGTGTCGTTGTATGTGTCGAACTGCTTTGCTTTATCTTGGCCAGGTCGCAATTGTAAATGAGAACTTGTTCTCAACTTGCCTACCTGGTTAAATAAAGGTGAAATAAATCATAAATAAAATAAAATCTACTACGAAAATTACCTCGATAATTGCATTTTCTTCAGTTAAATGCAACAACAAAACATTATTTATAAAAGGCAATGTATTAATATGGTTTTTGAACACTATAGTTTGTTTACAAGCATGATAGCTGTACTTTCAGTTTATTGTTTATGCAGCTTGTTGGCCATTAGCCAATCAGCGTTTCTCAGCGAGTTCAGAGCACGGGAATGCATCCAACTAGTTACGACTTCACAACTGGTAAATTCACATCTCCCACTTGGTTACAAACGCAGCATAAGTATCTGATAATTAATTGCAAGACTGGAATGAGTTCAAACTAATGATTAGTGATTGATTGCCTGTGTAACAGGTGTAAAATATACTTGATGTATTTCACCAAAAATCTCTCATTTATTTTAATGTATTATTTTAAGGTTATTTTAAGATGTATTACAATACTTTCAAGAGTGAATTATTGTATTGTATTTCATTTCTAAATTGTGTTAATGCTGTGATGTCATCAACGGGAGCCATGCTCTTACTCCTCAGTTTGCTCAGAGCGTGATGAGGAGAGGCAAATATACTTGTATGGAGTCCAGACTGCAGCAGTAACTTTTGCCTTGTATTTGTATCCATTCCATGCAGTCATTAAAAGAGAGACAACTGGCTGAATTGTGTCCAAAGCCTTATCTTCCACCTACACCTTACCAGAACCCAACGCAGAAAGGTACCGGTTACACCTGCAGCTGGAGGTTGTTAATGTAACCGGTGCTATACTGCACCGCTGTAACTCTGCGTTGTGTGTGGTTGATTGAGGCTATAGACGTGGACTTTGGAGATCAGGTAGTTTTAATTAAGCAGAACTCACTCTCTGCATCTTGCATCTGCATCCAAAAGGAAATAAACATTTTGTAGAGAACATATGTTCTGAGAATCAACAGATGCACAATAGGAGGGACTGGGATCATTCGAGGAGCTAGCCATCGTTCACACATACAATAGCATACAAAATAGCATGCAAAATGCAATTGCCATGCTGACTGTAGGAAAGTCCACCAAAGCTTTTGCCAGAAAATTGACTGTTAATTGTTCTACCATTTTAGAGAATTTGGCAGTACGTCCAACCGGCCTCACAACCGCAGACCACGTGTAACCACTCCAGCCCAGGACGTCCACATCTGGCTTCTTCACCAGAGGGATCCTCTGAAACCAGCAACCCTGACAGCTGATGAAACTGAGGAGTATTTCTGTCTGTAATAAAGCCCTTTTGTGGGGAAGAACTCATTCTGATTGGCTTGGCCTGGCTCCCCTGCGGCTGCGCACTTGCACTCCCAGTCCCATCCATTGCTGCACCCCTGCACTCCCAGTCCCACCCATTGCTGCACCCCTGCACTCCCAGTCCCACCCATGGCTGCGCCCCTGCCCAGTCCTGTGAAATCCATAGATTGGGGCCTAATGAATTTACTTCAATTGACTGATTTCCTTATATGAAATGTAACTCAGAAAAATATTTCATTGTTGCTTGCGGCGTTTACATTTTGGTTCAGTATAGTTAACGTTAGCCAACTCTGCTGCAATGCCCACTATATAGCGCTTTTCAGATCTATTCATATATTTAACTATGGCAGATAGCTAGATCGGTGATGAGATGATCATTCAGTATGTAAACTAGCGGGCTTGGCCACCAATTAAATGGCTGGTCTTACCTTATCCTTGATCAGCATTTTGACAGTCGCATAAAATACGCTTTAAATCGATGTAAAAAATACCTAATCCACACTTAGTGTGGTACTGTCAAATTGAGCAAACCAGATTGTTCAATCTTTTTGATTCAACTTTATTTCCTGTGTAAGTCACTATTCCGTCTGTCCATCGTGTTTTGTGAGACATAGGTTCCGCTTTGCAGACTACTTTATGGGGAAAATATGTGACTATTACAATTTTTACTTTTAAAACCCATAAAAATTCAAGGATGTTTTCAGACCAGGAAATACCAAAACTGATGATGTTGGTATGTTTTTAGGTCTATAATTATCGCTCCTTGACCTCTCACAGGTGTTCAGAATTAAGATGATTAGGATCAATTGGTCCATAAATATTTCTAGTTCGTAGGCACTCCTAGATCATTCAGTCATGTCTCTCCTTTGGCAATGTGCAATTGTTTTGGCTATCGTAGCAGCAAGAGCTGCCAATGAAGGTACGTCTAATAATGAATACCATGTTAACTTGAATAGGCTACTTATCTCATGCTGACCGCCTAACAGACTAGCCAAGTTGTGGTGTTGGCTCTTGACATGTGAATGATGACATTATTGAATTTATATTTTTAGATTTTAATGTGGATTGTGAGAAACACTCCATTAAAGTGACATGGAAGGTCAGTCCAGAGTTGGTTGAACATGCTGCCCGTCTTTTCCTTGGACACTGTGTTCCGTCCACATTTTCTGTTCTTCCCACGGGAGAAGGGATGGCGACATTCCACTACAACCTCAATGGCTGTGCCATCAAGAAACGGGTAATGTCTAACTCTTGACCCAATGTATGCCATTTTGGATCCTGCGACGCCTAATGCTTCTCCTTCTATTTCCCAGGTGACTGGCAAGAAACACATCTATTCAACCAGTCTGACTTACAGACCTAACCGAAAGCCCAAACCTGCTGCCATTAGTCACCATATTAAGTGTGTTTACATAAGGTAACCATCTATGCCAGGGGCACTCAACTCTTACCCTAAGAGGTCTGGCGCCTGCTGTCTTTCGGTTCTACTTTATCATTAATTGCACACACCTGGTGTCACGGGTCTAAATCGGTCCCTAATTAGAGGGGAATGATTTTTTTTTAAATGCAGTGGAACTGAGTTGAGTGTTTTAGGGCTCTATTGGGTGTAGTGTACTCTAGCTATGGTGTTGGAATCAAATCTTCCTAAGCCTTTGCCACCTTCATTATTAAACTAAACATTCCCCCTTGTATGTAGACCTGAGGGATGGATTCCCCCATTCCTTATCCCTGCCTATGGTAGTGCTGAGGGTCATGGAGGATTGGTTTTCCACATGGCACTCCTCAATGGTGAGTGACTCATACAACATCAATTATTGTAAGAATATGTTCAGTCAACTTACCTGGTAAAGAAATTCCTAGCAGAGGACACTGCCCAAAGCTAGTTGAAACCTGTGGCTGTACAGTACGTATGAGCATTGCGCCCCTTCCCCTTCTCTGTTGCATGTAGAAGACCTTACTGGTCTGGCTAAGAGCAGCCTGTTTCCCCTGGGCTCTTTCATCCCCATCTGGGCAGCAGTGGATCAGAAGGACCATCAGCCCTTGCTGCTGCTCTTGGAGGAGTGTGTGGCGGCCACAACACCAGAATTGCAGTCTGCGAGCCTGGTGTACCCCATCATCACCAACAAGGGGTATGTACCAGACCTGGCTATGGCCATGTAGGGTGCACGTTTTGGTTTTTGACTGCCTAGCGCTACACAGCCTACTCGAATGTTGAAAAGTACTGAATACATTTTAAAGTTGGCTTATTTGCTGGATGGAAGTTCTGTTTGTCTGCTCATTGCACAATGCATTTTCAGTTGCCTTGCAGATGGGAAGACTGGGAACTCCAGGTTCCTGCCTAGGTACCACTCGTCTGCTATTCTGCTTTACCTGCAGTCCTTCAAGTTTGCCTTAGGCGAGGAAGTGAGTGGACCACAAGTTCTCGGTATGACTGGGTTGTTTTCATACTGTAGCTCTTGACTGTTTTCTTATTTCACCCCAGGTGTATATTCATTGTAAGCTTGTTGCATGGGACCCTGAGGTTTATGATATAGAAAAGAAGGCCTGCCACTACATTAAAGAGACTGGAGAGTAAGTATTGGTCACATTCTTTAACATTGGACCATAATGATGTTAGTGCCAATGCAACAGCCAACTTTTTTTATTCATAGATGGGAGCTGCTGGACGACCCGTCTCAAAGTGACCTCTGCAAGTGCTGTGACTCGAGTTGCAAGCCTCGGTTGAAGAGGCGTGTGGATTCAGGTATTTTGAGGCACTTCATTTCAAGCCTGACTAAACTGTAGTTCCATATTCATTTGAGCTGATCACTCTTGAGTTCTGATGGGACTGCAGCTTGAAGTAATTTATATATATTTTTTTCTCAGAACCCCAGGGCCTGGTTCAAAACTCTGTTCTTGGACCGCTCACAATAGCAGCTTTG
>NW_027260197.1:0-14866 GCF_045791955.1 Oncorhynchus clarkii lewisi
AAATAAATCAAATCAAATCAAATTTTATTTGTCACATACACATGGTTAGCAGATGTTAATGCGAGTGTAGCGAAATGCTTGTGCTTCTAGTTCCGACAATGCAGTAATAACCAACAAGTAATCTAACTAACAATTCCAAAACTACTGTCTTGTACACAGTGTGAGGGGATAAAGAATATGTACATAAGGATATATGAATGAGTGATGGTACAGAGCAGCATAGGCAGATACAGTAGATTGTATCGAGTACAGTATATACATATGAGATGAGTATGTAAACAAAGTGGCATAGTTAAAGTGGCTAGTGATACATGTATTACATAAGGATACAGTCGATGATATAGAGTACAGTATATACGTATGCCTATGAGATGAATAATGTAGGGTAAGTAACATTATGTAAGGTAGCATTGTTTAAAGTGGCTAGTGATATATTTACATAATTTCCCATCAATTCCCATTATTAAAGTGGCTGGAGTTGAGTCAGTGTCAGTGTGTTGGCAGCAGCCACTCAATGTTAGTGGTGGCTGTTTAACAGTCTGATAGCCTTGAGATAGAAGCTGTTTTTCAGTCTCTCGGTCCCAGCTTTGATGCACCTGTACTGACCTCGCCTTCTGGATGATAGCGGGGTGAACAGGCAGTGGCTCGGGTGGTTGATGTCCTTGATGATCTTTATGGCCTTCCTGTGACATCGGGTGGTGTAGGTGTCCTGGAGGGCAGGTAGTTTGCCCCCAGTGATGCGTTGTGCAGACCTCACTACCCTCTGGAGAGCCTTACGGTTGAGGGCGGAGCAGTTGCCGTACCAGGCGGTGATACAGCCCGCCAGGATGCTCTCGATTGTGCATCTGTAGAAGTTTGTGAGTGCTTTTGGTGACAAGCCGAATTTCTTCAGCCTCCTGAGGTTGAAGAGGCGCTGCTGCGCCTTCTTCACAATGCTGTCTGTGTGAGTGGACCAATTCAGTTTGTCTGTGATGTGTATGCCGAGGAACTTAAAACTTGCTACCCTCTCCACTACTGTTCCATCGATGTGGATAGGGGGGTGTTCCCTCTGCTGTTTCCTGAAGTCCACAATCATCTCCTTAGTTTTGTTGACGTTGAGTGTGAGGTTATTTTCCTGACACCACACTCCGAGGGCCCTCACCTCCTCCCTGTAGGCCGTCTCGTCGTTGTTGGTAATCAAGCCTACCACTGTTGTGTCGTCCGCAAACTTGATGATTGAGTTGGAGGCGTGCGTGGCCACGCAGTCGTGGGTGAACAGGGAGTACAGGAGAGGGCTCAGAACGCACCCTTGTGGGGCCCCAGTGTTGAGGATCAGCGGGGAGGAGATGTTGTTGCCTACCCTCACCACCTGGGGGCGGCCCGTCAGGAAGTCCAGTACCCAGTTGCACAGGGCGGGGTCGAGACCCAGGGTCTCGAGCTTGATGACGAGCTTGGAGGGTATTATGGTGTTGAATGCCGAGCTGTAGTCAATGAACAGCATTCTCACATAGGTATTCCTCTTGTCCAGATGGGTTAGGGCAGTGTGCAGTGTGGTTGAGATTGCATCGTCTGTGGACCTATTTGGGCGGTAAGCAAATTGGAGTGGGTCTAGGGTGTCAGGTAGGGTGGAGGTGATATGGTCCTTGACTAGTCTCTCAAAGCACTTCATGATGACGGAAGTGAGTGCTACGGGGCGGTAGTCGTTTAGCTCAGTTACCTTAGCTTTCTTGGGAACAGGAACAATGGTGGCCCTCTTGAAGCATGTGGGAACAGCAGACTGGTATAGGGATTGATTGAATATGTCCGTAAACACACCGGCCAGCTGGTCTGCGCATGCTCTGAGGGCGCGGCTGGGGATGCCGTCTGGGCCTGCAGCCTTGCGAGGGTTAACACGTTTAAATGTCTTACTCACCTCGGCTGCAGTGAAGGAGAGACCGCAAGTTTTCATTGCAGGCCGTGTCAGTGGCACTGTATTGTCCTCAAAGCGGGCAAAAAAGTTATTTAGTCTGCCTGGGAGCAGGACATCCTGGTCCGTGACTGGGCTGGATTTCTTCCTGTAGTCCGTGATTGACTGTAGACCCTGCCACATGCCTCTTGTGTCTGAGCCGTTGAATTGAGATTCTACTTTGTCTCTGTACTGATGCTTAGCTTGTTTGATAGCCTTGCGGAGGGAATAGCTGCACTGTTTGTATTCGGTCATGTTACCAGACACCTTGCCCTGATTAAAAGCAGTGGTTCGCGCTTTCAGTTTCACACGAATGCTGCCATCAATCCACGGTTTCTGGTTAGGGAATGTTTTAATCGTTGCTATGGGAACGACATCTTCAACGCACGGTTCTAATGAACTCGCACACCGAATCAGCGTATTCGTCAATGTTGTTGTCTGACGCAATACGAAACATGTCCCAGTCCACGTGATGGAAGCAGTCTTGGAGTGTGGAGTCAGCTTGGTCGGACCAGCGTTGGACAGACCTCAGCGTGGGAGCCTCTTGTTTTAGTTTCTGTCTGTAGGCAGGGATCAACAAAATGGAGTCGTGGTCAGCTTTTCCGAAAGGGGGGCGGGGCAGGGCCTTATATGCGTCGCGGAAGTTAGAGTAACAATGATCCAAGGTCTTTCCACCCCTGGTTGCGCAATCGATATGCTGATAAAATTTGGGGAGTCTTGTTTTCAGATTAGCCTTGTTAAAATCCCCAGCTACAATGAATGCAGCCTCCGGATAAATGGTTTCCAGTTTGCAAAGAGTCAAATAAAGTTCATTCAGAGCCAACGATGTGTCTGCTTGGGGGGGGATATATACGGCTGTGATTATAATCGAAGAGAATTCTCTTGGTAGATAATGCGGTCTACATTTGATTGTGAGGAATTCTAAATCAGGTGAACAGAAGGATTTGAGTTCCTGTATGTTTCTTTCATCACACCATGTCACGTTAGTCATAAGGCATACGCCCCCGCCCCTCTTTTTACCAGAAAGATGTTTTTTCCTGTCTGCGCGATGCGTGGAGAAACCTGTTGGCTGCACCGCTTCGGATAGCGTCTCTCCAGTAAGCCACGTTTCCGTGAAGCAAAGAACGTTACAGTCTCTGATGTCCCTCTGGAATGCTACCCTTGCTCGGATTTCATCAACCTTGTTGTCAAGAGACTGGACATTGGCAAGAAGAATGCTAGGGAGTGGTGCACGATGTGCCCGTCTCCGGAGTCTGACCAGAAGACCGCCTAGTTTCCCTCTTTTTCGGAGTCGTTTTTTTGGGTCGCTGCATGGGATCCACTCCGTTGTCCTGTTTGTAAGGCAGAGCACAGGATCCGCGTCGCGAAAAGCGTATTCTTGGTCGTACTGATGGTGAGTTGACGCTGATCTTATATTCAGTAGTTCTTCTCGACTGTATGTGATGAAACCTAATTAAGGTTTCTAATTAAGCCTTCCGGCGCCGACAGAGATGGCCGCCTCGCTTCGCGTTCCTAGGAAACTATGCAGTTTTTTGTTTTTTTACGTGTTATTTCTTACATTAGTACCCCAGGTCATCTTAGGTTTCATACAGTACGTCCCTGTAGGCACACAGGGCTTTCTCTACAGTTATGTCTCATACGTGCCTGCAGGGACACAGGACTTTCTCTACAGTTATGTCTCATACGTGCCTGCAGGGACTTAGGGCTCTCTCTACTGTTATGTCTCATACGTGCCTGCAGGGACACAGGCCTCACTCTACTGTTATGTCTCATATGTGCCTGCAGGGACACAGGGCTTTCTCTACTGTTATGTCTCAAACGTGCCTGCAGGGACACAGGGCTTTCTCTACTGTTATGTCTCATACGTGCCTGCAGGGACACAGGGCTTTCTCTACTGTTATGTCTCATACGTGCCTGCAGCTACACAGGGCTTTCTCTACTGTTATGTCTCATACGTGCCTGCAGGGACACAGGGCTTTCTCTACTGTTATGTCTCATACGTGCCTGCAGCTACACAGGGCTTTCTCTACTGTTATGTCTCATACGTGCCTGCAGGGACACAGGGCTTTCTCTACTGTTATGTCTCATACGTGCCTGCAGCTACACAGGGCTTTCTCTACTGTTATGTCTCATACGTGCCTGCAGGGACACAGGGCTTTCTCTACTGTTATGTCTCATACGTGCCTGCAGCTAAACAGGGCTTTCTCTACTGTTATGTCTCATACGTGCCTGCAGGGACACAGGGCTTTCTCTACTGTTCTGTCTCATACGTGCCTGCAGGGACTTAGAGCTCTCTCTACTGTTAATTCTCATACGCGCCAGCAGGGACACAGGGCTTTCTCTACTGTTATGTCTCATACTTGACTGCAGGGACACAGGGCTTTCTCTACTGTTATGTCTCATACGTGCCTGCAGCTACACAGGGCTTTATCTACTGTTATGTCTCATACGTGCATGCCGTTACACAGGGTTTTCTCTACTGTTATGTCTCATACGTGCCTGCAGGGACACAGGGCTTTCTCTACTGTTATGTTTCATATGTGCCTGCAGGCACACAGGGCTTTCTCTACTGTTATGTCTCATATGTGCCTGCAGGCACACAGGGCTTTCTCTACTGTTATGTCTCATACGTCCCTGCAGGGATACAGGGCTTTCTCTACTGTTATGTCTCATACAGTACGTCCCTGCAGCTACACAGGGCTTTCTCTACTGTTATGTCTCATACAGTACGTCCCTGTAGGCACACAGGGCTTTCTCTACAGTTATGTCTCATACGTGCCTGCAGGGACACAGGACTTTCTCTACTGTTATGTCTCATACGTGCCTGCAGGGACTTAGGGCTCTCTCTACTGTTATGTCTCATACGTGCCTGCAGGGACACAGGCCTCACTCCACTGTTATGTCTCATATGTGCCTGCAGGGACACAGGGCTTTCTCTACTGTTATGTCTCATACGTGCCTGCAGGGACACAGGGCTTTCTCTACTGTTATGTCTCATACGTGCCTGCAGGGACACAGGCCTCACTCTACTGTTATGTCTCATACGTGCCTGGAGGGACACAGGGCTTTCTCTACTGTTATGTCTCATACGTGCCTGCAGCTACACAGGGCTTTCTCTACTGTTATGTCTCATACGTGCCTGCAGGGACACAGGGCTTTCTCTACTGTTATGTCTCATACGTGCCTGCAGGGACACAGGGCTTTCTCTACTGTTATGTCTCATACGTGCCTGCAGGGACACAGGGCTTTCTCTACTGTTATGTCTCATACGTGCCTGCAGCTACACAGGGCTTTCTCTACTGTTATGTCTCATACGTGCCTGCAGGGACACAGGGCTTTCTCTACTGTTATGTCTCATACGTGCCTGCAGCTACACAGGGCTTTCTCTACTGTTATGTCTCATACGTGCCTGCAGGGACACAGGGCTTTCTCTACTGTTATGTCTCATACGTGCCTGCAGCTACACAGGGCTTTCTCTACTGTTATGTCTCATACGTGCCTACAGGGACACAGGGCTTTCTCTACTGTTATGTCTCATACATGCCTGCAGGCACACAGGGCTTCCTCTACTGTTATGTCTCATATGTGCCTGCAGGGACTTAGGGCTTCCTCTACTGTTATGTCTCATATGTGCCTGCAGGGACACAGGGCTTCCTCTACTGTTATGTCTCATATGTGCCTGCAGGGACACAGGGCTTCCTCTACTGTTATGTCTCATATGTGCCTGCAGGGACACAGGGCTTCCTCTACTGTTATGTCTCATATGTGCCTGCAGGGACAAAGGCCTTTCTCTACTGTTATGTCTCATATGTGCCTGCAGGGACTTAGGGCTTCCTCTACTGTTATGTCTCATATGTGCCTGCAGGGACACAGGGCTTCCTCTACTGTTATGTCTCATATGTGCCTGCAGGGACACAGGGCTTCCTCTACTGTTATGTCTCATACATGCCTGCAGGCACACAGGGCTTCCTCTACTGTTATGTCTCATATGTGCCTGCAGGGACTTAGGGCTTCCTCTACTGTTATGTCTCATATGTGCCTGCAGGGACACAGGGCTTCCTCTACTGTTATGTCTCATATGTGCCTGCAGGGACACAGGGCTTCCTCTACTGTTATGTCTCATATGTGCCTGCAGGGACACAGGGCTTCCTCTACTGTTATGTCTCATATGTGCCTGCAGGGACTTAGGGCTTTCTCTACTGTTATGTCTCATACAGTACGTCCCTGCAGGTACACAGGGCTTTCTCTACTGTTATGTCTCATACGTGCCTGCAGGGACACAGGGCTTTCTCTACTGTTATGTCTCATATGTGCCTGCAGGGACAAAGGCCTTTCTCTACTGTTATGTCTCATACAGTACGTCCCTGCAGGTACACAGGGCTTTCTCTACTGTTATGTCTCATACGTGCCTGCAGGGACACAGGGCTTTCTCTACAGTTATGTCACATACAGTAAGTCCCTGCAGGTACACAGGGCTTTCTCTACTGTTATGTCTCATACAGTACGTCCCTGTAGGCACACAGGGCTTTCTCTACAGTTATGTCTCATACGTGCTTGCAGGGACACAGGAATTTCTCTACAGTTATGTCTCATACATGCCTGCAGGGACTTAGGGCTCTCTCTACTGTTATGTCTCATACGTGCCTGCAGGGACACAGGCCTCACTCTACTGTTATGTCTCATATGTGCCTGCAAGGACACAGGGCTTTCTCTACTGTTATGTCTCATACGTGCCTGCAGCTACACAGGGCTTTCTCTACTGTTATGTCTCATACGTGCCTGCAGGGACACAGGGCTTTCTCTACTGTTATGTCTCATACGTGCCTGCAGCTACACAGGGCTTTCTCTACTGTTATGTCTCATACGTGCCTGCAGGGACACAGGGCTTTCTCTACTGTTATGTCTCATACGTGCCTGCAGGGACACAGGGCTTTCTCTACTGTTATGTCTCATATGTGCCTGCAGGCACACAGGGCTTTCTCTACTGTTATGTCTCATATGTGCCTGCAGGCACACAGGGCTTTCTCTACTGTTATGTCTCATACGTCCCTGCAGGGATACAGGGCTTTCCCTACTGTTATGTCTCATACAGTACGTCCCTGCAGGTACACAGGGCTTTCTCTACTGTTATGTCTCATACGTGCCTGCAGGGACACAGGGCTTTCTCTACAGTTATGTCTCATACAGTACGCCCTGGCAGGTACACAGGGCTTTCTCTACTGTTTTGTCTCATACAGTTCGTCCCTGTAGGCACACAGGGCTTTCTCTACAGTTATGTCTCATACGTGCCTGCAGGGACACAGGACTTTCTCTACAGTTATGTCTCATACGTGCCTGCAGGGACTTAGGGCTCTCTCTACTGTTATGTCTCATACGTGCCTGCAGGGACACAGGCCTCACTCTACTGTTATGTCTCATATGTGCCTGCAGGGACACAGGGCTTTCTCTACTGTTATGTCTCATACGTGCCTGCAGGGACACAGGGCTTTCTCTACTGTTATGTCTCATACGTGCCTGCAGGGACACAGGGCTTTCTCTACTGTTATGTCTCATACGTGCCTGCAGCTACACAGGGCTTTCTCTACTGTTATGTCTCATACGTGCCTGCAGGGACACAGGGCTTTCTCTACTGTTATGTCTCATACGTGCCTGCAGGGACTTAGAGCTCTCTCTACTGTTAATTCTCATACGCGCCAGCAGGGACACAGGGCTTTCTTTACTGTTATGTCTCATACGTGCCTGCAGCTACACAGGGCTTTCTCTACTGTTATGTCTCATACGTGCCTGCAGGGACACAGGGCTTTCTCTACTGTTATGTCTCATACGTGCCTGCAGCTACACAGGGCTTTCTCTACTGTTATGTCTCATACGTGCCTGCAGGGACACAGGGTTTTCTCTACTGTTATGTCTCATACGTGCCTGCAGGGACACAGGGCTTTCTCTACTGTTATGTCTCATACGTGCCTGCAGCTACACAGGGCTTTCTCTACTGTTATGTCTCATACGTGCCTGCAGGGACACAGGGCTTTCTCTACTGTTATGTCTCATACGTGCCTGCAGCTACACAGGGCTTTCTCTACTGTTATGTCTCATACGTGCCTGCAGGGACACAGGGCTTTCTCTACTGTTATGTCTCATACGTGCCTGCAGGGACTTAGAGCTCTCTCTACTGTTAATTCTCATACGCGCCAGCAGGGACACAGGGCTTTCTCTACTGTTATGTCTCATACGTGCCTGCAGGGACACAGGGCTTTCTTTACTGTTATGTCTCATACGTGCCTGCAGCTACACAGGGCTTTCTCTACTGTTATGTCTCATACGTGCCTGCAGGGACACAGGGTTTTCTCTACTGTTATGTCTCATACGTGCCTGCAGGGACACAGGGCTTTCTCTACTGTTATGTTTCATATGTGCCTTCAGGCACACAGGGCTTTCTCTACTGTTATGTCTCATATGTGCCTGCAGGCACACAGGGTTTCTCTACTGTTATGTCTCATACGTCCCTGCAGGGATACAGGGCTTTCTCTACTGTTATGTCTCATACAGTACGTCCCTGCAGGTACACAGGGCTTTCTCTACTGTTATGTCTCATACAGTACGTCCCTGTAGGCACACAGGGCTTTCTCTACAGTTATGTCTCATACGTGCCTGCAGCTACACAGGGCTTTCTCTACTGTTATGTCTCATACGTGCCTGCAGGGACACAGGGCTTTCTCTACTGTTATGTCTCATACGTGCCTGCAGCTACACAGGGCTTTCTCTACTGTTATGTCTCATACGTGCCTGCAGGGACACAGGGCTTTCTCTACTGTTATGTCTCATACGTGCCTGCAGCTACACAGGGCTTTCTCTACTGTTATGTCTCATACGTGCCTACAGGGACACAGGGCTTTCTCTACTGTTATGTCTCATACATGCCTGCAGGCACACAGGGCTTCCTCTACTGTTATGTCTCATATGTGCCTGCAGGGACTTAGGGCTTCCTCTACTGTTATGTCTCATATGTGCCTGCAGGGACACAGGGCTTCCTCTACTGTTATGTCTCATATGTGCCTGCAGGGACACAGGGCTTCCTCTACTGTTATGTCTCATATGTGCCTGCAGGGACACAGGGCTTCCTCTACTGTTATGTCTCATATGTGCCTGCAGGGACTTAGGGCTTTCTCTACTGTTATGTCTCATACAGTACGTCCCTGCAGGTACACAGGGCTTTCTCTACTGTTATGTCTCATACGTGCCTGCAGGGACACAGGGCTTTCTCTACTGTTATGTCTCATATGTGCCTGCAGGGACAAAGGCCTTTCTCTACTGTTATGTCTCATACAGTACGTCCCTGCAGGTACACAGGGCTTTCTCTACTGTTATGTCTCATACGTGCCTGCAGGGACACAGGGCTTTCTCTACAGTTATGTCACATACAGTAAGTCCCTGCAGGTACACAGGGCTTTCTCTACTGTTATGTCTCATACAGTACGTCCCTGTAGGCACACAGGGCTTTCTCTACAGTTATGTCTCATACGTGCTTGCAGGGACACAGGAATTTCTCTACAGTTATGTCTCATACATGCCTGCAGGGACTTAGGGCTCTCTCTACTGTTATGTCTCATACGTGCCTGCAGGGACACAGGCCTCACTCTACTGTTATGTCTCATATGTGCCTGCAAGGACACAGGGCTTTCTCTACTGTTATGTCTCATACGTGCCTGCAGCTACACAGGGCTTTCTCTACTGTTATGTCTCATACGTGCCTGCAGGGACACAGGGCTTTCTCTACTGTTATGTCTCATACGTGCCTGCAGCTACACAGGGCTTTCTCTACTGTTATGTCTCATACGTGCCTGCAGGGACACAGGGCTTTCTCTACTGTTATGTCTCATACGTGCCTGCAGCTACACAGGGCTTTCTCTACTGTTATGTCTCATACGTGCCTGCAGGGACACAGGGCTTTCTCTACTGTTATGTCTCATACGTGCCTGCAGCTACACAGGGCTTTCTCTACTGTTATGTCTCATACGTGCCTACAGGGACACAGGGCTTTCTCTACTGTTATGTCTCATACATGCCTGCAGGCACACAGGGCTTCCTCTACTGTTATGTCTCATATGTGCCTGCAGGGACTTAGGGCTTCCTCTACTGTTATGTCTCATATGTGCCTGCAGGGACACAGGGCTTACTCTACTGTTATGTCTCATATGTGCCTGCAGGGACACAGGGCTTCCTCTACTGTTATGTCTCATATGTGCCTGCAGGGACACAGGGCTTCCTCTACTGTTATGTCTCATATGTGCCTGCAGGGACAAAGGCCTTTCTCTACTGTTATGTCTCATACAGTACGTCCCTGCAGGTACACAGGGCTTTCTCTACTGTTATGTCTCATACGTGCCTGCAGGGACACAGGGCTTTCTCTACTGTTATGTCTCATATGTGCCTGCAGGGACAAAGGCCTTTCTCTACTGTTATGTCTCATACAGTACGTCCCTGCAGGTACACAGGGCTTTCTCTACTGTTATGTCTCATACGTGCCTGCAGGGACACAGGGCTTTCTCTACAGTTATGTCACATACAGTAAGTCCCTGCAGGTACACAGGGCTTTCTCTACTGTTATGTCTCATACAGTACGTCCCTGTAGGCACACAGGGCTTTCTCTACAGTTATGTCTCATACGTGCTTGCAGGGACACAGGAATTTCTCTACAGTTATGTCTCATACATGCCTGCAGGGACTTAGGGCTCTCTCTACTGTTATGTCTCATATGTGCCTGCAAGGACACAGGGCTTTCTCTACTGTTATGTCTCATACGTGCCTGCAGCTACACAGGGCTTTCTCTACTGTTATGTCTCATACGTGCCTGCAGGGACACAGGGCTTTCTCTACTGTTATGTCTCATACGTGCCTGCAGCTACACAGGGCTTTCTCTACTGTTATGTCTCATACGTGCCTGCAGGGACACAGGGCTTTCTCTACTGTTATGTCTCATACGTGCCTGCAGGGACACAGGGCTTTCTCTACTGTTATGTCTCATATGTGCCTGCAGGCACACAGGGCTTTCTCTACTGTTATGTCTCATATGTGCCTGCAGGCACACAGGGCTTTCTCTACTGTTATGTCTCATACGTCCCTGCAGGGATACAGGGCTTTCCCTACTGTTATGTCTCATACAGTACGTCCCTGCAGGTACACAGGGCTTTCTCTACTGTTATGTCTCATACGTGCCTGCAGGGACACAGGGCTTTCTCTACAGTTATGTCTCATACAGTACGCCCTGGCAGGTACACAGGGCTTTCTCTACTGTTATGTCTCATACAGTTCGTCCCTGTAGGCACACAGGGCTTTCTCTACAGTTATGTCTCATACGTGCCTGCAGGGACACAGGACTTTCTCTACAGTTATGTCTCATACGTGCCTGCAGGGACTTAGGGCTCTCTCTACTGTTATGTCTCATACGTGCCTGCAGGGACACAGGCCTCACTCTACTGTTATGTCTCATATGTGCCTGCAGGGACACAGGGCTTTCTCTACTGTTATGTCTCATACGTGCCTGCAGGGACACAGGGCTTTCTCTACTGTTATGTCTCATACGTGCCTGCAGGGACACAGGGCTTTCTCTACTGTTATGTCTCATACGTGCCTGCAGCTACACAGGGCTTTCTCTACTGTTATGTCTCATACGTGCCTGCAGGGACACAGGGCTTTCTCTACTGTTATGTCTCATACGTGCCTGCAGGGACTTAGAGCTCTCTCTACTGTTAATTCTCATACGCGCCAGCAGGGACACAGGGCTTTCTTTACTGTTATGTCTCATACGTGCCTGCAGCTACACAGGGCTTTCTCTACTGTTATGTCTCATACGTGCCTGCAGGGACACAGGGCTTTCTCTACTGTTATGTCTCATACGTGCCTGCAGCTACACAGGGCTTTCTCTACTGTTATGTCTCATACGTGCCTGCAGGGACACAGGGTTTTCTCTACTGTTATGTCTCATATGTGCCTGCAGGGACACAGGGCTTTCTCTACTGTTATGTCTCATACGTGCCTGCAGCTACACAGGGCTTTCTCTACTGTTATGTCTCATACGTGCCTCTAGGGACACAGGGCTTTCTCTACTGTTATGTCTCATACGTGCCTGCAGGGACTTAGAGCTCTCTCTACTGTTAATTCTCATACGCGCCAGCAGGGACACAGGGCTTTCTCTACTGTTATGTCTCATACGTGCCTGCAGGGACACAGGGCTTTCTTTACTGTTATGTCTCATACGTGCCTGCAGCTACACAGGGCTTTCTCTACTGTTATGTCTCATACGTGCCTGCAGGGACACAGGGCTTTCTCTACTGTTATGTTTCATATGTGCCTTCAGGCACACAGGGCTTTCTCTACTGTTATGTCTCATATGTGCCTGCAGGCACACAGGGCTTTCTCTACTGTTATGTCTCATACGTCCCTGCAGGGATACAGGGCTTTCTCTACTGTTATGTCTCATACAGTACGTCCCTGCAGGTACACAGGGCTTTCTCTACTGTTATGTCTCATACAGTACGTCCCTGTAGGCACACAGGGCTTTCTCTACAGTTATGTCTCATACGTGCCTGCAGGGACACAGGACTTTCTCTACAGTTATGTCTCATACGTGCCTGCAGGGACTTAGGGCTCTCTCTACTGTTATGTCTCATACGTGCCTGCAGGGACACAGGCCTCACTCTACTGTTATGTCTCATATGTGCCTGCAGGGACACAGGGCTTTCTCTACTGTTATGTCTCAAACGTGCCTGCAGGGACACAGGGCTTTCTCTACTGTTATGTCTCATACGTGCCTGCAGGGACACAGGGCTTTCTCTACTGTTATGTCTCATACGTGCCTGCAGCTACACAGGGCTTTCTCTACTGTTATGTCTCATACGTGCCTGCAGGGACACAGGGCTTTCTCTACTGTTATGTCTCATACGTGCCTGCAGCTACACAGGGCTTTCTCTACTGTTATGTCTCATACGTGCCTGCAGGGACACAGGGCTTTCTCTACTGTTATGTCTCATACGTGCCTGCAGCTACACAGGGCTTTCTCTACTGTTATGTCTCATACGTGCCTGCAGGGACACAGGGCTTTCTCTACTGTTATGTCTCATACGTGCCTGCAGGGACTTAGAGCTCTCTCTACTGTTAATTCTCATACGCGCCAGCAGGGACACAGGGCTTTCTCTACTGTTATGTCTCATACGTGCCTGCAGGGACACAGGGCTTTCTCTACTGTTATGTCTCATACGTGCCTGCAGCTACACAGGGCTTTCTCTACTGTTATGTCTCATACGTGCCTGCCGTGACACAGGGTTTTCTCTACTGTTATGTCTCATACGTGCCTTTAGGGACACAGGGCTTTCTCTACTGTTATGTTTCATATGTGCCTGCAGGCACACAGGGCTTTCTCTACTGTTATGTCTCATATGTGCCTGCAGGCACACCGGGCTTTCTCTACTGTTATGTCTCATACGTCCCTGTAGGGATACAGGGCTTTCTCTACTGTTATGTCTCATACAGTACGTCCCTGCAGGTACACAGGGCTTTCTCTACTGTTATGTCTCATACGTGCCTGCAGGGACACAGGGCTTTCTCTACAGTTATGTCACATACAGTACGTCCCTTCAGGTACACAGGGCTTTCTCTACTGTTATGTCTCATACAGTACGTCCCTGTAGGCACACAGGGCTTTCTCTACAGTTATGTCTCATATGTGCCTGCAGGGACACAGGACTTTCTCTACAGTTATGTCTCATACGTGCCTGCAGGGACTTAGGGCTCTCTCTACTGTTATGTCTCATACGTGCCTGCAGGGACACAGGCCTCACTCTACTGTTATGTCTCATATGTGCCTGCAGGGACACAGGGCTTTCTCTACTGTTATGTCTCATACGTGCCTGCAGGGACACAGGGCTTTCTCTACTGTTGTGTCTCATACGTGCCTGCAGGGACACAGTCCTCACTCTACTGTTATGTCTCATACGTGCCTGCAGGGACACAGGGCTTTCTCTACTGTTATGTCTCATACGTGCCTGCAGGGACACAGGGCTTTCTCTACTGTTATGTCTCATACGTGCCTGCAGGGACTTAGAGCTCTCTCTACTGTTAATTCTCATACGCGCCAGCAGGGACACAGGGCTTTCTTTACTGTTATGTCTCATACGTGCCTGCAGCTACACAGGGCTTTCTCTACTGTTATGTCTCATACGTGCCTGCAGGGACACAGGGCTTTCTCTACTGTTATGTCTCATACGTGCCTGCAGCTACACAGGGCTTTCTCTACTGTTATGTCTCATACGTGCCTGCAGGGACACAGGGTTTTCTCTACTGTTATGTCTCATACGTGCCTGCAGGGACACAGGGCTTTCTCTACTGTTATGTCTCATACGTGCCTGCAGCTACACAGGGCTTTCTCTACTGTTATGTCTCATACGTGCCTGCAGGGACACAGGGCTTTCTCTACTGTTATGTCTCATACGTGCCTGCAGGGACTTAGAGCTCTCTCTACTGTTAATTCTCATACGCGCCAGCAGGGACACAGGGCTTTCTCTACTGTTATGTCTCATACGTGCCTGCAGGGACACAGGGCTTTCTTTACTGTTATGTCTCATACGTGCCTGCAGCTACACAGGGCTTTCTCTACTGTTATGTCTCATACGTGCCTGCAGGGACACAGGGCTTTCTCTACTGTTATGTTTCATATGTGCCTTCAGGCACACAGGGCTTTCTCTACTGTTATGTCTCATATGTGCCTGCAGGCACACAGGGCTTTCTCTACTGTTATGTCTCATACGTCCCTGCAGGGATACAGGGCTTTCTCTACTGTTATGTCTCATACAGTACGTCCCTGCAGGTACACAGGGCTTTCTCTACTGTTATGTCTCATACAGTACGTCCCTGTAGGCACACAGGGCTTTCTCTACAGTTATGTCTCAT
>NW_027260198.1:0-14847 GCF_045791955.1 Oncorhynchus clarkii lewisi
AATTTAAACAATTTCCACAGAAAATGTTACAAAAACAAATTTAGTAAAGTTATATCAACGCTGAATCAACGTCTCGGAAGAACACATCATTCATTTGCATTCCTCAAAACATAACCAAATATTAGCATAATAGGCCTATAAGTTTACTGTGACACCAAAAACACCTCATTTCTAAATGAGATTTTAGGATGGCTAGCTGAAGCTGAATATTCCCCCAAAAATTATGATGCGCCAAAACTCAGAGCGCACAACCAGGCAGGATTAATGCGTTGATTAAAACAATATACAATTAATGCTAATAGTTTGTTAACAGCATCTGCGCTTATTCAAAAAGATCTAAATGCATATTACCATGAAACTGATTGAGATAAATCAAGTGATTGACATGGAGATACAGTTTGAACGTTTCACCGGTAAAACGTGAAGAATTATCATTCACAACTGACAGTGATGATGGCCTATTTTGAAATAAATTGGTGTTGAGGGTATTAGAAAAGTAACCTTTTCTTTAGACAATATGGCATAGGCAGACATCGCAATTGGTGGATGCATTTTATGCATATTCTATAAGGATAGGCTGGCTATTCAATTGGCTAAATATGTTGGTACAAACTTTGATTACCTTTTTTTTAAATTATTATTACGATCCCTCACCTACAAAAATAGCACTACACCACTGCCCATTGTGGAGTTGAGTTTAGTCGGCTACCATCAATCAAACAAAACAAGAGGCAAAGGCTATTAGTTTGACAGGCCATGGTTTCCATTATATCCTACAGAACTCCTCTACATCTGCCTCTGCGTAGTCAAATTTACACATATAAACACCGGATATATTTCATGAGACTGGCCTTACACAGGCCTAGCCCTGCGCTACAGTACAGTAGTGCCGAATAAACCAAGGAAAGCAGTAAGCAAGACCACATCGTTCATAAATGTGTCATTCTCTTTGGCAAGACCGTCCCAGGTAGGAATGTAGATTCTGTGTGGTCAATGATACCTGTGCGCATGTCAAGAAAGGTGAGCAAGCGAGGTTGTTTTTTGGGGACATGTCAGCTGACACAGACAGCGCTAGCAGTAGTTAGCTAGCGCAACTAATAGTTAAAACATTTCTCAAGTGCGTTCGCTGCCAGACCAATATAATTACTTATACACATACTTAGACCATCAGACAAACATACATAGTAACGATATGAACAGTAAATTGGAAGTTGGAAACTGTTAGCTGACTAACGTTAGTAGCATGCAAGCCAGCAGGCTAGCTTTGATAACGGAAATGTAAACAATCATCGGAGAATTCTGCAAAATGAGACGAACTAAGACCGTGAATCCAATCCAATGGTAAAATAAAGCTTTCATATGTGTCACAATATTTTGTAAAAAATAGATAATAGGGTAACTTACAATGCAGCAGTTGAATGAAATATTCCAGCTAACCTTTTCAGATATCAACTTTGTTTGCCACTTCCTGCAACGCCCAGTCGGTGATGATGTCATCACGCACTCACCTTCATCCCCCTCCTGCATCAGAGCCATCAGCGCAGGAGCTGGGTTGAGTTGAGTACAATTTGGTATGGTGTGGATTGTTACTCAAAACACTGTAGCTAAAATGCATTGCACTGCTGAGCGTACAAAACATTAGAAACACCTGCTCTATCCATGATGTAGACTGACCAGGTGAATGCTATGATCCCTAATTGATGTCACCTGTTAATTCAACTTCAATCAGAGTAGATGAACGGGAGAAGACAGGTTAAAGAGGATTTTTAAGACTTGATACATGGATTGTGTATGTGTGCCATCCAGAGGGTGAATGGGCAAGACAAAAATATTTGTGTCTTTGAACAGGGGATGGATGGTACTAGGTGCCAGGCGCACCGGTTTGAGTGTGTCAAGATCTGCAACGCTGCTGGGTTTTTCACGCTCAACAGTTTCCCATGTGTATCAAGAACTTAACACAACTGTGCATCCCTGTGGAAATCTTTTGACACGTTGTACAACAATTCCCTGATGAATTGAGGCTGTTCTGCAGGAAAAAGGGGGTGCAAATCAATATTAGTAAGGTGTTCCTAATATTTTGTACACTCTGTGTGTGTGTGTTTGTGTACTGAACAAAAATATAAACAGTTCCTGTAAGGAGAATCAGTCCAATATCAATAAATTAATTATGCCCTAATCGATGGATTTCACACAACTGGGCATGGGTGCAGCCATGGGTGAGCCTGGGAGGGTATAAGCCCAAGTACACTTGGGAGCCACACCTACTGATTGAAGGGTTTTTCTTTATTTATACTATTTTCTACATTATAGAATAATAGTGAAGATATAAACAATGAAATAACACATGAAATCATGTAGTAACCAAAAAAGTGTTAAACAAATCAAAATAGATTTGAGATTCTTCAAAGTAGCCACCCTTTGCCTTTGACAGCTTTGCACACGCTTGGCATTCTCTCAACCAGCTTCACCTGGAATGTTTTTCCAACAGTCTTGGAGTTCCCACATATGCTGAGCACTTGTTGGCTGCTTTTCCTTCACTCTGCGGTCCCAAGTCATCCCAAACCTACTTTGAAGATTTTTTTAACACTTTTTTTGGTTTCTACATGATTCCATATGTTTTTTTTTATAGTTTTGATGTCTTCACTGTTATTCTACAATGTATAAAATGAAGAAAAACACTTGAATGAGAAGGTGTGTCCAAACTTTTGACTGGTACTAATATTTAGTGCATTTGGAAAGTGTTTAGACCTAACTTTTCCATATTTTGTTATGTTACAGCCTTATTCTAAATTGGATTAAATCTATCTACACACAATGCACACCATTTGAAATTGAGCTCAGGTGCATCCTGTTTCCATTGATCATCCTTCAGATGTTGAGTCCACCTGTGGTAAATTCAATTGATTGGACATGATTTGGAAAGGCACACACCTGTCTACATAAGGTCCTACAGTTGACAGTGCACGTCAGAGGAAAAACCAAGCCATGAGGTCGAAGCAATTGTCCATATAGCTCTGAGACAGGATTGTGTCGAGGCACAGATCTGGGGAAGGGTACTCAAAAATGTCTGCAGCATTGAAGGTCCTCCAAAAACACAGTGGCCTTCATCATTATTAAATGGAAGAAGTTTGGAACCACCGAACTGAGCAATCCGTGGAGAAGGGCCTAGGTCAGGGAGGTGACCAAGAACCCGATGGTAACTCTGACAAACCTCTAGAGTTCCTCTGTGGAGATGGGAGAAACTTCCAGAAGGACAACCATCTCTGCAACACTCCACCAATCAGACCTTTATGGCAGAATATCCCAACGGATGCCACTCCTCAGTAAAAGGCACATGACAGCCTGCTTGGAGTTTGCCAAAAGGCACCTAAAGACTCTGAGACATGAGAAATTAGATTCTCTGGTCAGATGAAACCAAGTTTGAACTCTTTGGCCTGAATGCCAAGCGTCACATCTGGAAGAAACCTGGCACCATCCCTATGGTGAATCATGGTGGTGGCAGGATCATGCTGTGGGGATGTTAGCAACAGAGACTGGGAGAATGGTCAGGATCGAGGCAAAGTACAAAGAGATCCTTGATGAAAACATTCTCCAGAGCGCTTGGGACCTCAGACTGGGGGCGAAGGTTCACCTTCCAACAGGACAACGACCCTAAGCACACAACCAAGACAACGCAGGAGTGGCTTCAGGACAAGTCTCTGAATGTCCTTGAGTGGCCCAACCAGAGCTCAGACTTGAACCCGATCGAACATCTCTGGAGAGACCTGAAGTTATCTGTGCAGCGACGCTCCCCATCCAACCTGACAGAGCTTGGAAGGATCTGCAGAGAAGAATGGGAGAAACTCCCCAAATACAGGTGTGCCGAGCTTGTAGCGTCATACCCAAGAAGACTTGTCTGTCCTTCAACAATGTACTGAGTAAAGGATGTGACTACTTTTGTAAATGTGATATTTCATTTTTTAAAATGTTTTATTATTAGGATAAACGTCTAAACTGTTTTAGCTTTGTCATTATGGGGTATTGTGTGTAGATTGATGAGGGGGAAAAAAACATTTAATACATTTTCAAATAAATAATATATCTAAAGTGCTTTCGGAAAAGTATTCAGACCCCTTGACTTTTTCCACATTTTGTTACGTTACAGCCTTATTCTAAAATTGATTAAATAAAACATTTTCCTCAGCAATCTACACACAATACCCCAGAATGACAAAGCCAAAACAGGTTTTTAGAATTTATTTCAAATGTATTAAAAACAGAAATACCTTATTTACATAACTATTCAGACCCTTTGCTATGAGACTCAAAATTGAGTTCAGGTGCATCCTGTTTCCATTGATCATCATTGAGATGTTTCTAAAATTTTATTGGAGTCCACCTGTGGTACATTCAATTGATTGGACATGATTTGGAAAGGCACACGCCTGTCTACATTGTCCTTCGCTAATATTGGCACCATTGGTAAATATGAGCAAAACAGGTTGTGAAAAAAATGATTTGCTATTTATCCTCTTCATCTTTCATTCAAAATATTCACAAAAATCTGACCTTTTAAATGAAGTAAAATGATTGAAAGAAATACATTTTAAATAAATATTTTTCCCCGAAAAATCTGTGCCACAATTATTGGCACCCAATTATTGGCATTCTTATGAATAAAATCTAACTGAAGTAAATTCCCATTCATATTTCACATCTTTAAGTTCACCTGAGTGATTAGGAACACTTAAGTGTTAAGCCATGACTTCCTGTTTCACTGGGGTATAAATATGAGGTGACACACAGGCCAAGTTTCCATAGTCATCCATCACTATGGGAAAGACCTGAGACTACAGTGAGGATGTGTGACAAAAGGTTGTTGAGCTGTACAAATCAGGAAATGGCCATAAGAAAATAGCTCAACGGTTGAAAATGCTAATTTTCCACTATCAGGGCAATAATTAAGAAGTTTAAAACAACTGGAGATGTCCTCTTGCGGGCTGATTGTTAACCTGTGTCTATATTGACCCCATGCACAGTGAGGAGGATGGTTAGAGTGGCCGAAAAGGATCACAGCTGGAGAATTGCAGACGATAGTTGGGTCTTGGTGTCAGAAAGTCTCCAAATCTACAATCAGACAACCACAAGTTGTTTTGCAGGGTTGCCATAAAAAAGTATTTGTTGTCATCAAATAACAAACTCAAGTGCCCACCAGAGTTGGGTTTGGCGTAGACAGAAAGATAGCCATGCAGAAAAGTAACTCATCCCCACGGTGAAGTATGGTGGTGGATCTTTGATGTTGTGGGGCCATTTTTCTTCAAAAGGCCCGGGACAACTTGTTAGGATATATGGTATCATGGACTCCATCAAATATCAGCAGATATTAAATCAAAACCTGACTGCCTCTGCTAGGAAGCTTAAGCTGGGCCGTGTTTGGATCTTCCAGCAGGACAATGATCCAAGCACACCTCAAAATCAACACAAAAATAGTTCACTGACCACAGAATCAAGGTTTTGCCTAGTCCCCTGACCTAAACCCCATAGAAAACATGTGGGATGAGCCGAGCTCGGTATCTGAAGGATCTGGAGAGATTATGTATGGAGGAGTGGTCTCAGATTCCTTGCCATGTGTTCTCCAACCTCATTACACATTATATGAGAAGACTCTTGGCAAAGGGAGGTTGCACAAAGTATTGAATGAAGGGGTGGCAATAATTGTGGCACACATATATTGAGAAGAATATTAGTTTTATGATTTATTTTTTCTTTCAATTATTTTACTTTAATTAAAGGTTAGATTTAATCACCTTCAAGACTATTGGAAAAGCATTCCTCATGAAGCTGGATGAGAGAATGCCAAGAGTGTCATCAAGGCAAATGGTGGCTACTTTGAAGAATCATAAATATAAAATATATTTTGATTTGTTTAACACTTTTTTGGTTATTACATGATTTCATATTCATTATGTCTTCACTATTATTCTACAATGTAGAAAATAGTAAAAAATAAAGAAAACACTGCAATGAGTAGGTGTGTCCAAATGTTTGACTGGTACTATGTGTGTGTGTATATATAAATTCAGCAAAAAAAGAAACGTCCTCTCACTGTCAACTGTGTTTATTTTCAGCAAACTTAACATGTGTAAATATTTGTATGAACATAAGATTCAACAACTGAGACATAAACAGAACAGGTTTCACAGACATGTGACTAACAGAAATTGAATAATGTATCCCTGAACAAAGGGAGGGTCAAAATCAAAAGTAACAGTCAGTATCTGGTGTGGCCACCAGCTGCATTAAGTACTGCAGTGCATCTCCTCCTCAAGGACTGCAGCAAATGTGCAAGTTCTTGCTGTGAGATGCTACCCCACTCTTCCACCAAGGCACCAGCAAGTTCCCAGACATTTCTGGGGGGAATGGCCTTATTCCTCACCCTCCAATCCAACAGGTCCCAGACATACTCAATGGCCATGGCAGAACACTGACATTCCTTTCTTGCAGGAAATCATGCACTGAACAAGCAGTATGGCAGGTGGCATTGTCATGCTGGAGGGTCTTGTCAGGATGAGCCTGCAGGAAGGATACCACATGAGGGAGGAGGATGTCTTCCCTGTAACGCACAGCGTTGAGATTGCCTGCAATGACAACAAGCTCAGTCCGATGATGCTGTGACACACTGCCCCAGACCATGACGGACCCTCCACCTCCAAATCGATCCCGCTCCAGAGTACAGGCCTCGGTGTAACGCTTATTCCTTTGACGATAAACACAAATCCGACCATCACCCCTGGTGAGACAAAACCGCCACTCGCCAGTGAAGAGCACTTTTTGCCAGTCCTGTCTGGTCCAGCGACGTTGGGTTTGTGCCCATAGGCGACGTTGTTGCCGGTGATGTCTGGTGAGGACCTGCCTTACGACAGGCCTACAAGCCCTCAGTCCAGCCTCTCTCAGCCTATTGCGGACAGTCTGAGCACTGATGGAGGGATTGTGCGTTCCTGGTGTATCTCGGGCAGTTGTTGTTGCCATCCTGTACCTGTCCCGCAGGTGTGATGTTCAGATGTACCAATCCTGTGCAGGTGTTGTTACACGTGATCTGCCACTGCGAGGACGATCAGCTGTCCGTCCTGTCTCCTTATAGCGCTGTCTTAGGTGTCTCACAGTACAGACATTGCAATTCATTGCCCTGGCCACATCTGCAGTCCTCATGCCTCCTTGCAGCACGCCTAAGGCACGTTCACGCAGATGAGCAGGGACCCTGGGCATCTTTCTTTTGGTGTTTTTCAGAGTCAGTAGAAAGGCCTCTTTAGTGTCCTAAGTTTTCATAACTGTGACCGTAATTGCCATACCGTCTAAGTTTTTAGTGTCTTAATGACCGTTCCACAGGTCCATGTTCATTAATTGTTTATGGTTCATTGAACAAGCATGGGAAACAGTGTTTAAACCCTTTGCAATGAAGATCTGTGAAGTTATTTTGATTTTTACGAATGATCTTAGAAAGACAGGGTCCTGAAAAATGTTTGCTGAGTTTATTTTTATATATATATATATGTACATACACTACCATTCAAAAGTTTGGGGTCACTTAGAAATGTCCTTGTTTTTGAAAGAAAAGCAAGTTTTTTTGACAATTAAAATAACATCAAATTGATCAGAAATACAGTGTTACAACATTGTTAATGTTGTAAATGACTATTGTAGCTGGAAACGGCAGATTTTTAAATGGAATATCTACATAGGTGTACAGGGGCCCATTATCAGCAACCATTACTCCTGTGTTCCAATGGCACGTTGTGTTAGCTAATCCAAGTTTATAATTTTAAAAGGCTAATTGGTCATTAGAAATCATTTAGCAATTTTGTTAGCAGAGCGGAAAACTGTTGTTTATGATTTAAGAAAATAAAACTGGCCTTCTTTAGACTAGTTGAGTATCTGGAGCATCAGCATTTGTGGGTTCGATTACAGGCTCAAAATGGCCAGAAACAAATAACTTTCTTCTGAAACTCGCCAGTCTATTCTTGTTTTGAGAAATAAAGGCTATTCCATGCAAGAAATTGCCAAGAAACTGAAGATCCTCTTCTTCCGAAGAGGAGAGGCGAAAAGGATCAGAGGACCAATATGCGGCGTGGTAAGTGTCCATGGTTATTTTAATACGTAAATGTACACATGAACAACTGAATACAAAAACAAGAAACGTGAAAACCCAAAACAGTCCTATCTGGTGCAAACACAGAGACAGGAACAATCACCCACAAACACACAGTGAAACCCAGGCTACCTATGTATGATTCTCAATCAGAGACAACTACTGACACCTGCCTCTGATTGAGAACCATACTAGGCCGAAACATAGAAATACCCAAAACCTAGAAAAACAAACAGACTGCCCACCCAACTCACGCCCTGACCATACTAAATAAATACAAAACAAAGGAAATAAAAGGTCAGAACGTGACACTACTTCCTTCGCAGAACAGCACAAACGGTCTCTAACCATAATAGAAAGAGGAGTGGGAGGCCCCGGTGCACAACTGAGCAAGAGGACAAGTACATTAGAGTGTCTAGTTTGAGAAACAGACGCCTCACAAGTCCTCAACTCAATAGTACCCGCAAAACAGCAGTCTCAACGTAAACAGTGAAGAGGTGACTCCGGGATGCTGACCTTCTAGGCAAAGTTCCTCTGTCCAGTGTCTGTTCTTTTGCCCATCTTAATCTTTTATTTTTATTGGTCAGTCTGAGAAATGTATTTTTCTTTGCAACTCTGCCTAGAGGGCCAACATCCCGGAGTCGCCTCTTCACTGTTGACGTTGAGACTAGTGTGCCTACACTAATAACCATATTTAACATAGAACCTGAAATATATTTGAACCATTCTGTATTCATCTCTCACATGATGCTTTATTTTCATCATAGCCGTAGACAGAATGTGGGTCTACTGAGCTATTTGTTTTATACATTTTTCACAATTGTTAATTGTTTCTTTGAGAATAGTATCCCTATCGTCTTGATTGAACTGTAAATTATTGACAGTAAAATAGGCTTTTCTGCTGCTAATATTGCCATATTAGAGTTCTGTGCCTGCCAAGCACACTGCAAGAGTGTGCCTGTATTTTTCCTTCTAAAGCCATTGTTTCTTATTAGTTCATTCTTGACTCGCTGGGTCTCAAAACAAAGAGCCCAAACCAAACCTTGGGATGGCAACCTTTTTATTTTCCTTGTAGGAAGGGATAGAAGTGATATTAAACTCAAACATCTACTTGTGCTGGCTAGTTCACACAGACTTGCCCAGGAACCTACTGCACAGCAAACATCCTACCATTGTGCCTCCTGGGTGGCGCAGTGGTTAAGGGCGCTGTACTGCAGTGCCAGCTGTGCCATCAGAGACTCTGGGTTCGCGCCAAGCCTCTGTCGTAACCGGCCGCGACCGGGAGGTCCATGGGGCGACGCACAATTGGCCTAGCGTCGTCCGGTGGGCTTGGTCAGTAGTAGTAGACACTTTCGATGTCCTTGTCTCATTGCGCACCGGTGACTCCTGTGGCGGGCCGGGCGCAGTGCACGCTAACCAAGGTTGCCAGGTGCACGGTGTTTCCTCCGACACATTGGTGCGGCTGGCTTCCGGGTTGGATGCGCGCTGTGTTAAGAAGCAGTGCGGCTAGGTTGGGTTGTGTATCGGAGGACGCATGACTTTCAACCTTCGTCTCTCCCGAGCCCGTACGGGAGTTGTAGCGATGAGACAAGATAGTAGCTACTACAAAAATTCGGGAGAAAAAGGGCTAAAAAAATATATATTAAAAAAATAAAATTTAAAAAACATCCTACCATTACGCAACACTTCCAGGGAGACTGGCTGAGATTGACACGTCTGGACTGTTGGTTGGTTTTCTGATGGGGAAAGAATAACTCAACCACTTACACTTACTGCACTGTCTGTGTTGGCTTAGCAATTTAAGATCATTTGAAATTAGAAAAACACATTTAAGAACTAGGCTATTTTGCGGGAATTGTAGAGTACAGTAAATGTATATTTACTCACATTTGTGAGTGTTGTTCACCGCTGTTTCATTTTGCATTATTTCTGGAATTTGCACTTTTGGGATTATAATGGGGTTTTTTTTTTCTCTACATTTCCCGCAAAACAAAGCATTTCTAATTTCAAATTATCTTAAATTGCTTTACTAAGCCAATACACAGTACACACTGTTTTAAAATCTTCCACATGGTTCTCTTGGAAATGTCCCATGCTCTATATTACTGTGTATTAGAATGTTAAATGTGTCTATGCAGTATATCATGCTGAATATTTATGTGTAGTTGAATGTTTTTGTGTAATATAATTCTACATGCTGAATGTTTCTGTTTATTATAATTGTTCATCGTGAATGTTTCTGTGTAGTAGAATTGTTCATGGTGAATCTTTCTGTGTCGTAGGAAAGTTCTCAGGGTCGTGCCCCTGGTCTGGGAAAACAGGAGCTGGATGGTGTGTCTACTGTAAGTGGTCATGAAACCCAATGGTGTGTGAAATGGACAACTGGGACTTGGTGTTGGATTTATCCTAGAATCCTCGGCCGCCAGGCAGCCACGCCTTGCATGCGAATCCCTCAGAACTCTAACTTGTTCGAAAAAAAAGAACCCATTATGACTCCCTCTGGACAAAGCACCAAAACCCCTCATCAAGTTCAGGAAGGAGCACCAGTCCAGTCGGTATGGGTGATATGTCACCTTTATTCTCTCTTCTTGGCAAAGGGCTACATTAGCCTACCCCTGGGGGCTTAGTACCCACATCCTCCAGAGTCGTTAACCTAAGTTAGATGTTTACCTAGACAGATATCCCCTGCTGAGCTTAGAGCCAGATCTCAAAGTATCCACTAACACTCTGCAACGTGCTGTGCCTGGACCTGGGCCAAAGCACCAGAGAGATGGCGTAGTCGCTAAACCACCTGACCAAATCTCAGTTTGATCCTCCATTATCACATTAACCCTGGCTAATTGGAAAATATAGGTTCCCCAGAGGAAGAGAGGGTATTTGTACTCCTTTAGGAACAAATCTGAACCTTTTTATCTGACAGTGTAATCCAATGACCTGAAACTCATGGTTTACAGGCCACATCAGGCCTGTAAATCATATTATGTTGGCTTGCAAGGTGATGTGTAAATCCGAATAAACACTCTGCCATGCCTTGGACAATTTGGTGAGATAAATATGTTGGTACTATCAGCGCTCAGAGCTCCAGTGTGCATTAGAGGTGGAAAAAGTACCCAATTGTCATACTTGAGTAAAAGTAAAGATACCTTAATAGAAAATGACTCAAGTAAAATTGAAAGTCCCCATGAAAATCCTACTCGAGTCTAAAAAGTCAAAGTATTTGATTTGAAATATAATTAAGTATCAAAGGTAAATTTAATTGCAAAAATATAAATCATTTCCAAGTCCTTATATTAAGCAAACCAGACGGCACCATTTTCTTGTTTTTTAAATTTACGGATAGCCAGGGGCACACTCCAACATAACAGACATAATTTACAAACTAAGCATGTGTTTAGTGAGTCTGCCAGATCAGAGGCAGTAGGGATGACCAGGGATGTTCTCTTGATCAATGTGTGATCATTTTCTTTAGGAATATAGTGAAGTAAAAGTAAAAGTTGTCAAACATATAAATAGTAAAGTAGAAATACCCCAAAAAACGACTTAAGTAATACTTTCAAGTATTTTTACTTAAGTACTTTACACCACTGTGCCGTAGTGCTGACTGCTGACTCCCTGTCGTTGCTCTAATGTCGCTGCCTGTGCCTTTCCCAGAACAAGTGGAAATGCCACAGTGATTCACTGTGAAGAGAGAGGTTGGTCAAAAAAAAAGTTTTAAAAAAAATACAAAATATAGCTAGTACTCTCTCTTGATTCTCCATTTAAGAAGTGAATTCGTTCAATTATTTTCTTTCTCTCTTTGAGTCAACTACTCACCACATTTTATGCACTGCAGTGTTCGCTAGCTGAAGCTTATGCTTTCACTACTAGATTAATTATCTGATCTATGATTGGGAGGAAAACAGATCAGTTCATGCTGCAATAGCTGATCAGTTGGTGTACATCCTCCGAAAGTTGTTATAACTACTGTGTAAGTCTATGGGAGGGGGTGAGAACCAAGTGCCTCCTGTGTTTTGTATTGAAGTCAATGTACCCAGAGGAGGATGGAAACTAGCTGGTCTTAGGCTACACCATGGTGCCACCCTACAGAGTGCTGTTAAGGCTACCGTAGACATCCTTTATTGCTAAACAGTTTATTTTTTTTATTTACCTTTATTTAAGTATAGTTATCTTTAAAGGGTAACGTTTGTAATGTTTCACTGTTTGTACTTCTATGAAATTCACTGAGGATGGTCCTCCCCTTCCTCTTCTGAGGAGCCTCCACTGAAAGCTACTCTACTCGTGCCAAAATTTGACTGTAGGGTGTCAGCAAATATAATTAAAACTTGACCCTATTCACTAATGGCAAAGATAATTTAATATTTCCACTTTCAACTGTGTCTGGTGTTAGCTAGTTACTGGCTAGCTATGTCTTCAGCCAGCTGCATGAGTCTCAGGCCCCTGTATTAGGCTAAGGTCATTGCTATCCGGGTTCCTTAGGACGTCCCTACCCTAAACCCTAACACCTATTTTAAATGTCAACTTCAATAGGGTAGGGACATCCCAAGAATCCCTGATAACACAGACCATTTATCTAAAACTAGGCTCTCATAATAAGGCCCTATGAAATACAAATTGTATTGTGTTGAAAAATATATCTTTAATGTTTTAACATTCACTTAGGATCTCACTGGGTGAAGTCCATAGACCTGAGAACGGATGAATGCAACAACCATGTCTCTGTCACTAACAAACACAGTCATGGGTGGTAATTCTACAATTTCATAGTAAGGCAAGGCACTCTGGGAAATATTTGAATAAGGCTTTACACTATGCAATGTGTTAATGTAACTATGTTCTGGTGTGTATAAGGCTCCACAGACTCCACACTTTCAGTGTTGATTTAACACTGTTATGTTTTAAATTTAATTAACACTGGAGAATTTGCTTTGGAGCATTCAAGAATGTTACCTTTGATGTTGAGTATTGTTGACACTTCAGAAAGTTGCTGGCAGACCTCGGTCAAATACATATGTCACATACTTTCAAATACTTGTGCTGTGCTTGATTTGGGTTTACACGGTACAATTGAGCCAATGGAATAGTCTCAAAAGTGCACATTTCTGCTTAAAATCCCCGCTCAGGCATATTTATTTTCCAGGTGTGCACTAAAGAGGGCCAGTGAAGTTATACCCCCCCCCCCCCCCCCCCCCCAATAAAACCAGGCCTAGAGAACCCCGCCCCTCCAATCCAACCCTCCCTGTCTCCCATGGCACATACTGTGTTGGCACCGTAGCTCAAACCCTAAAACCCTCTATTGTTCATTCTTTGTCTTTCATATGTTTTTCCCATGGGCCCCTGGCCAGCGAGAGGAAGAGCTCATTCTAAATATTACTCTCCTCCTCAGCCTCCCTCCCCCGGTCTCACTGTAGTTCAGATCCCAGGGTCTGCATCAAATGAGAGAGAGAATCGATCAATGTCAGAGAGCACTCCTATGAGACTGTGTACTGTTTTGTCATAACCAATACTAATACCTGGGTCTGGGCTGTGTGGATGGATTGTTGGCTCTATATACAGTACCAGTCAAAAGTTTGAACACACATACTCATTCCAGGGTTTTTCTTTATTTTCCAATTTAGTAGTGAAGACATCAAAACTATTAAACACATGCAGAATCATGTAGTAACCAAAAAAGTGTTAAAACCTCTTAAGTCTACCCCCTCCTTTTTCGAACATTCTGTTAAAAATCGCGCAACTTTTCAGCGTCCTGCTACTCATGCCAGGAATATAGTATATGCATATGATTAGTATGTGTAGATAGAAAACACTCTGAAGTTTCTAAAACTGGTTAAATCACGACTGTGACTATAACAGATCGTGTGTTTCATCGAAAAGCGCAAGAAAAACTGCTCTCTGAAAGCTAAAAATTATTTCCATGCGTCACTTTCATGGGTTGTTAAAAGGGCACAAAATTAATTATCGACCTGCATGCAATTCCTACAGATTCCACACGATGTCGCCATTGTCGTCATTTTCCAGGGACTTTTTTCTTGGTAAATCCAACTAACTGGATTCAATTTCTTCCGGTCTCCACCAGGATGTTTTGAATGTGCACATTGGCAGCCATTGATTTGAAAACGAGGAGCTATTGAATATACATCGCCCTGTAATCATTTTGATAGATTATAAACGTTTACTAATACCTAAAGTTGGATTACAAAAGTATTTCAAAGTGTTTTGTGAAAGTTTATCGTCGACTTTTTTAATTTTACAAACTGACGCAGCGTTTAAAAACGATGTTTTTTTCTGAATGACACAGCTTCCATAGAAAGCTATTTTGGGTATATATGGACCGATTTAAACGAAAAAAAGACCCAATAGTGATGTTTATGGGGCATATAGGAGTGCCAAGAAAGAAGCTCGTCAAAGGTAATGAATGTTTTATATTTTATTTCTGCGTTTTGTGTAGCGCCGGCTAAGTTATATCTTTGTTTACATCGCATTCAGGCATTTTGGGGTGTTGCATGCTATCAGATAATAGCTTCTCATGCTTTCGCCGAAAAGCATTTTAAAAATCTGACTTGTTGGCTAGGTTCACAACGAGTGTAGCTTTAATTCAATACCCTGCATGTGAATTTTGATGAACGTTTGAGTTTTAACGAGTACATTTAGCATTTAGCGTAGCGCATTTGCATTTCCAGGTGTCTACTTGAGACATCTGCGTCTCAAGTAGGAGCAAGAAGTTT
>NW_027260199.1:0-14847 GCF_045791955.1 Oncorhynchus clarkii lewisi
CAAAGCCTGCGACTTTATATGAGAAGATTGGATGTGAGGACTGTTTTGGGTGTCGATGTGAGATAAAAGCACCTTTTATATTAGTCTTTGGGCATTTATCAGAAACTATTCATGCAGCGATTTCTTCGTGAATAGCCCATTTGATTTACAGTAGCCACAACTACTTGGAAGGTGGAGCAAGGGAGAGAGCATTTAAATGACTGAGGAATGTTGTAACACTAACTAAGCTACAGTCAGTAACGACGTAGTGTGTATATATTCATCATTTGAATTCAATTGGCTATTTTGTATTTTTAAAAATTCCACTGAAGTTAATCACTCACTGTATTTTTAAACAAACTATGAGCGCTATATTGTTTACCAACTACAAATAAACCTTTAATTTTCCTACAAGTCTAGCCTTTTGTAATTAATGCAGATGGCATGAAATGTGCTACATATACTGATACATTTGATATTTTTTGCATTTACTTATTTGAACTACAAGATATGTAACTGTTATTCAGGCATCAAGCTGCGCTCCAACTGAGCCAATGTGGCCCTTTGGTTTTATGGATAAAGCAATTTGTCACTTTTTTGAGAACCATTAAATTTGAATTAAACATACTGTGCATTTACTTTGCCTTTACATTTGAGGTATTCATATGTCACAGTACTTAGCTTCTCAATTGAGGAATTCATATTTACAGTAGTTACAGCACTTAGTTTCGCAATTAGTGTTTAAGCTTTTTCTTAAGGACTGACGTGCTATTGTACTTCCTCCTTTGAGGACTCCGAGCATAAGTATAGCTGGTTGTAGGGTCCACACGTTGCAATTGTCTTAAAACAAGTCAACAAGGAACCTTAAACTATTTACAAACCAGACAAGGCTTTATTTTACACCATTGGCATTTCAACCTACAAGGTTTCACTTTGGGTTTACCTATTTGGCAGAAAAAAAAATCCAGAAAAACAAGGCAATAACAAATTATTAACCAGATTCATTTGGTGTAACATGGCCTCTCGTCATGTTCAGTTGCTTTAAGGGTTTCTTCCATGAAACAGGTTGTTGAGTTCAGTAGTCCACACACCGTAACAATGTTCCTGAAGTTGTGGGTATACTAAAAAAAGAAAAGAGCTGGTAAGGTGGGTACAACATGACCAATTGTATTAGATACACGTCAGTCGACAAGAATAGTTGATGGCTACGCCCAGGAGTCAAGTTGTCACGTGCACAAGTACAGTAAACTGCTTAACTTGCAAGCCCTTCCCAGTATTCAGTCAATATCAAAAGAGTACAAGTTAAAAGCCAGGAGAAAAAAAAGGAACATGTAAGCTGTATACAGGGTCAGTCCCAAACTTACAATGTGCAGGGATACCTGATTAGTTGAGGTAGATATGTACATGTAGGCAGGGATTAGGAGAAAGTGACTGGTAGCAGGACAGATCATAATAGTAAACAATATGGCAGCAGCATAAGTGGTGGGTGTGTGTAAGAGTGTCATGATGTTCAGGGAAAACTCTTGGTCCTACTGACATGAAACCCAGTCTCACCATTCTACTAGCTCTGCACCAATGATGTCATGGATGTGGTACTTGATCTGGAATTTAACCTGTGAGTTGGTCTGCCTCTCCTCCAGTTCTGCCTTTAAGACTTCATTATATTTGGACTTCTTAACCATGCCCAGCACAGCTTTACGGCCTGGGTCAGGGGGAGGAAGATAGTAAACAGTCAGCACTCCATTAGCAAAGTAGTGCTAATTACTTCTTTGTTTGGTAGCTGACCCTGTATTAGGTACTTGGTGAATCTGCCAGAGTTGGGGATGGAGAGCCACCAGCTGCCAGCGTCCCTCACAGTCAGAACCCCCGACTTCACCAGTTGCCTGGGTGGGGGTGGGAAATAGCACAAGTTATTCGTGACTCATTTACAATGGAGCAAATGCTTCCAAGCAGAGACTTTCAGATACATGAAAAGGATAAGATGCAGCATAGATGACCACCCTCTCAAACATTAAAAAAAGAATCTCACACACACAGTGCCGGTTTCTTGGACAGAGATCAAGCCTAGACCAGGACTAAAAATCATGTATAATAGAGAATCTCCATTGACATAGCCTTTTAGTCCAGGACTAGGCTTAATCTGTGTCTGGGAAACAAGCTACAGTACAAACGCATTCAAACAAAGACTTTCAATACATGAAGAGACCAAGATTAATGAATAAGAAAGCAATTTCCCTCGTACGTTATATCTGAGTCTGTGAAGAGAAACTCCTTCAGCATTTTGTCTTTGTTGAAGCTCAGGTCATTGCAGGAGGGCAGCACTTTCTCCAGGAATTTATCCACTGTGCCCCGTGTCCCTCTCCCCTCCTCCCCAGCCAGGACTTTAGCCTTGTAGTCTGCAGCGAACACCAACCCAAAGGCCTCGGCGTCAAAACCCAGCTGGAACATCAACAGCTCCCCCTGTTCCCTCAAGTCACTCTAACAAAGAGATGATGAAAATGAAGATGTTGGACATTAACAGATGGATCAACCAAGGCAATGGTCTAAATTGACAACACATTTGAATATTTCTCCAGGACTAGTAGTGTTCTTCGAACCCAGTCCTGGAGACCAAAGTGTGGAGGTTTTTGTTAGTGCCCAGTACAGTGTCATCCGGGTTTGGCCGGTGTAGGCCGTCATTGTAAATAAGATTGTGTTCTTAACTGACTTGCCTAGTTAAATAAAGGTTAAATAAAAATAAAAAAAATAACACATTTGATTGAGACCACCAGGATTGAAGAACACTGCTCCAGCAATATTCATTGGGCTTACAAGCTGCCTGTCCACTTGGGTCCTATCATTGTGTATGCTGTAGAGTTGGTGTTTTAGGACAATTTGTGGAAGGGCGTCATTGAAGAGTTTGCGTGGGAATAATGTCATAAGGTCCTGCAGGGTGGCTTTGACGTCCAGTGGTCCCGCTGGGGAAAGAAAGGGACAAGAAAGGAGACGTACAACAAGTCAAACACTGACACATTTAGCTAGATAGCTACATTTAAGTTTGAGGAAAGGCACCTTCTCCATTGTTGACAGCTCCAAACTGCTTCTCATTGCCAACTCTTCGTTTGTTCACTTTAAACGTGTCTGATATAAGGGCCCGTTTTCGGTTCATAACTGAGAGGCATGAAAACATTAACAATTAACATTAACAATCGTTGTGGAGTGCTAACGTTAGTGGCTAGCTACAGTAGGTAGTTGTTATTATTATGAAGACAGACAGCAGCATGCTAACGTTAAAATAAACGAGCTTCTAGCCATTTGTCTACTACGGTAAACTTTATAATAACGGTACTATTACAAAATATTGGTTTGTTTTCCATAAGTATATTCACTAGCAATAAAATGAATGTCCATACCTGACTTAAAGTAAGCATTGCTGTAGCAACTCTTGGTCAAACAAGATTTGCCAATCGTTTAAACATACATCGGACAAAATGATTCTGTCAGAATGACAAGACAGCACCCGACTCCGAAACATACCGCCACCTATCCGTCAGGATCAACTGTTACACATCCTGCAAAACAGAAGTAACGTTAGCTAGCTAGCTAATAAGACGGTGGTGAGTAAATTCACATTTTGCAAAATGAGTTGCATCTGCTTTGCTTGATCAAAACATAGAGAGTAGCATGCATAACATAATGTATCATGCATGCAGTTTGTGTTGAAGGAAACCGCTACTAAGTTAATACCATTGTGCATTTACTGTTAGCTAGCTAACTAGCTCGCTAGACTGCTAGCCATGCATTTGCAATGCTGAAGTTACATTGACTGGAGGGTAGAGTATTTTTTTTTTTAAATGTTTTATCTGTTATTACGTCTGATGTAACATATTACAGTATTTATGTAATAACCAATACAGTGATATTACCTATCTAGTCCACATAACTACCTAATTTAGTTACGCGTGCTTTCAGCCAGTCATACGAGACAGCAGTGGCAGAAGCCGAAGGTTTGGGTCCGGTGTCTATGTTATTGCTGCATACTGTATGTTAGTCGCTAGTTAGCTAGCCAGCCTACTTCTGTGGTTTGCATCCCAAAGGAGAGCGATGTCTAAACATTTTCTAGAAAGACTGCAGTCTCCATTAATAAATAGGAAGAAGCAATGTGATTGACCCATTCTGTCTCCCCATCTATCCATCCTGTTCTTCCAGATCAGTTAAAGGTCCAATGCAGACATTATTTGTATTTTTTTAATTAAAAAAAGTCTCAATATCAAATCATTTCTGGGGAACAATCAAGTACATTACAGGGATTGTTTTGAATTCAAATCAAAAAGAAACTAAATAGCTTATTACCAAAGAGCAATTTCTCAAACAAGAATTTTGCTAGGAGTGGGGAGGGGAAAAGCAACCTCTTGGCAGAGATGTTTGGAACTTCTGCTTCTTCTGTGGGTTTTGTGGCAGACTAGAACACAGAAAGGTGTTTTGCCGCCACCAACTGGATGGGTTGAAAAACCAAGGAAAACACCAAAACCATACATGACATCGAAAACTAACTCAATCCACCCAAATAAAAATAGTACATTGACAAAAACAAAACAAAACTTGGCCAGGCCAGGCACGACTCCAACACCATCATTAAGTTTGCTGATGACACAACGGTGCTAGGCCTGATCACCGACAACAACGAGACAGCCTATAGGGAGGAGGTCAGAGACCGGGCCGTGTGTTGACAGGACAACAATCTCTACCTCAACGTGATCAAGACAAAGGAGATGATTGTGGACTACAGGAGCAAGCACGCCCTCATTCTCATTGACGGGGCTGTAGTGGAGCAGGTTAAGAGCTTCAAGTTCCTTGGTGACCACATCACCAACAAACTAACATGGTCCAAGCACACCAAGACAGTCGTGATGAGGGCACAACAAAACCTATTCCCCCTCAGGAGGCTGAAAATATTATCATTATTATGGGTTATCAGATCCTCAAAACGTTCTACTGCTGCACCATCGAGAGCATCACTGCCTGGTATGGCAACTGCTCGGCCTACGACCCCAAGGCACTACAGAGGGTAGTGCGAATGTCCCAGTACATCACTGGGGCCAAGATTCCTGCCATCCAGGACCTCTATACCAGGCGGTGTCAAAGGAAGGCCCAAAAAATTGTCTGACTCCAGCCACCCTAGTCATAGACCATTCTCTCTGCTACCGCACGGCAAGCGGTACCGGAGAGCCAAGTCTAGGTCCAAGAGGCTTCAAAACAGCTTTCACCCCCAAGCCATAAGACTCCTGAACAACTAATCAAATGGCTACCCAGACTATTTGCATCAGAGTCTCTGGTGGCACAGCTGGCGCTGCAGTACAGCGCCCTTAACCACTGCGCCACCCGGGAGGCCTTATTTCTTATTCTTATCCATATTTTTTAACTGCATTGTTGGTCTTCCTTCCTTCAAATCTCACTATCTCCCTTCACAGGCTCTAGGGCCTGAGAGGGTGGTACGGCTTGTGACAATACTCCATCCTCCGCTGAGAAATGTTTCAATCCCAGGAACCGCTCCGCCGCATCCACAATGATATCTATTTTCCTGGACTTTCTCTCCACCATGGCAGTACCATTAATCACCATAGCTATAAAGGCCACAAGTCCACCTTCTTAACCTTCTAAATATTTGGGTCCTGCTGGTGAAAGTCAACCGCTGCAACCTGCAGTGAAGGCCTATCCACCACCATGGCGACGAGCACCATTCGAACACTCAACCTTTTTAACAGCTGCTGCATATGAAATGCTCTGGACAGCCCTGACTTTGGCCACCTCATTCTCTTTCTTCCTTGTCGGGCATTCCAAAGACCTGGCTTCGTGGTTCCTACAACAATTGCAACATTTTCATCACTTTTAAAACACATGACATGATTTTTTTCCACAACTTGGACATCTCGTCTTCTCCCTTCTGAAAACACTTGAAACATGTCCAAAAGCTTTACAGTGATCACACTGCATTGTTCTTGGGATAAATACTCTGACTCTGTAGTTTATATACCCCAACTGCACTTGAGTAGGGAGAGACTCCACAAAAGAACAGATAGACTCTTCACCCTTTCATCATTCACCACACAATTCATCCGACGTGCATCGACTTCCCACGAGACGCCAGATATTACCCCTGTTCTAAGAGACACACACAACATGTCAAACTTATCAACTTGGGTGAGACGCAACACACGTTCCTTCTGATCAGCAGAAGTACAAAAAAATCAAAACAAGCCCGCCTCTCGTGATCATCACAGCCTTCACTTTACCCAGCACTCTCCACCAGTTCGGATATAGTCAGGTTCATAAATATTTGGGCATTGACCAAGTCATTTTCATTTTGGCTCTGTATGCCAACACAAAGGATGTGAAAGGAAAAGTGCAGACTTTCAGATTTAATTTGAGGGTATTTACATCCAAATCGTGTGAACAGTGTAGGAATTACAGCACTTTTTATGTGGTCCTCCCCAATTTTAGGGGCTCAAAAGTAATTGGACAAACTAACAATAATACATTAAATTGTGCGTTTTAATACTTGGTTGCATATGACTGCCTGAAGTCTGGAACACATAGACATAACCAGATGCTGGGTTTCTTTCCTGGTGATGCTCTGCCAGGCCTTTACTGCAGCTATCTTCAGTTCCTGCTTGTTCTTGAGGCGTTTTGCCTTCAGCAAGTGAAATGCATGCTCAATTGGAATCAGGTCAGGTGATTGACTTGGCCATTGCAGAACATTCCACTTCTTTGCCTTAAAAAAGTATTTGGTTGCTTCTTCAGTATGCTTTAAGTCATTGTCCATCTGCACTGTGAAGCACCATCCAATGGTTTTGAGGCATTTGGCCGAATCTGAGCAGATAATATAGCCCTAAACACTTCAGAATTCATCCTGCTGCTTTTGTCAGCAGTCATATTATCAATAAATACAGGGGAACCAGTTCCATTGGCAGCCATACATGCCCACGCCATAACACTGCCTTCACCATGCTTCACAGATGAGGTGGTATGCTTCAAATCATGAGCAGTTCCTTCCCTTCTCCATGCTCTTCTCTTGCCATCATTCTGGTGCAAGTTGATTTTTTGTCTCATCTGTCCATAGGATGTTCCATAACTGTACAGGCTTTTTTAGATGTTGTTTGGAAAACTGTAATCTGGTCATCTTGTGGTAAACCATCTGTATTTACTCTGGTGTTCTCTTGATTGTTGACTCTGACACAGATATGCCTACCTCCTGGAGGGTGTTCTCTTGATTGTTGACTCTGACACAGATATGCCTACCTCCTGGATGGTGTTCTCTTGATTGTTGACTCTGACACAGATATGCCTACCTCCTGGAGGGTGTTCTCTTGATTGTTGACTCTGACACAGATATGCCTACCTCCTGGAGGGTGTTCTCTTGATTGTTGACTCTGACACAGATATGCCTACATCCTGGAGGGTGTTCTCTTGATTGTTGACTCTGACACAGATATGCCTACCTCCTGGAGGGTGTTCTCTTGATTGTTGACTCTGACACAGATATGCCTACCTCCTGGAGGGTGTTCTCTTGATTGTTGACTCTGACACAGATATGCCTACCTCCTGGAGGGTGTTCTCTTGATTGTTGACTCTGACACAGATATGCCTACCTCCTGGAGGGTGTTCTCTTGATTGTTGACTCTGACACAGATATGCCTACCTCCTGGAGGGTGTTCTCTTGATTGTTGACTCTGACACAGATATGCCTACCTCCTGGAGGGTGTTCTCTTGATTGTTGACTCTGACACAGATATGCCTACATCCTGGAGGGTGTTCTCTTGATTGTTGACTCTGACACAGATATGCCTACCTCCTGGAGGGTGTTCTCTTGATTGTTGACTCTGACACAGATATGCCTACCTCCTGGAGGGTGTTCTCTTGATTGTTGACTCTGACACAGATATGCCTACATCCTGGAGGGTGTTCTTGATCTGGCCAACTGTTGTGAAGGGTTTTTTCTTCACCAGGGAAATAATTATTCTGTCATCCACCACAGTTGTTTTCCGTAATTTTTCTGGCCTTTTGGTGTTCCTGAGCTCACCAGTGCGTTCTTTCTTTTAAAGAATGTACCAAATAGTTGATTCGGCCACACCTAATATTTTCGCTATCTCTCCGATGGGTTTGTTTTGATTTTTCAGCCTAAGGATGGCTTGCTTCACTGGCAGTGACAGCTCTTTGGACTTCATATTGAGGGTTAACAGCAATAGATTCCAAATGCAAATGACACACTTGAAATAAACTCTAAACCTTTTATCTGCTTACTTGTAAATTAACTAATGAGGAAAAGCACACACCTTGCCATGGAACAACTGAGCAGCCAATTGTCCAATTACTTTTGGTCCTTTAAAAAGGGGAGGACCACATATAAAAAGTGCTGTAATTCCTACACCGTTCACCCGCTTTGGATGTAAATACCCTCAAATGAAAGCTCATATTCATTATTTAATTTAAACTCCAATATGCTGTGGTAGACAGCTAAAATAACAATAATACCTTGGTCAATGTCCAAATATTTATGGACCTGACTGTATCAAATGGATTCTTCAAGATTAGTAATCTGATCAGCTGCTCGTCATTAACAAACCGTACTCGTACAAGATACGAAGGGTCATTCTCAGCCCTATCTTGCTCCATTTTCCATTATTTTGGACTATATTCAAATTGTCCTTAATTCTACCGCCATTAGATTCCCAATCCACATCAGTGTGTCCGCTTCCGCCATCCTTCCTCCTGTCAGCAATCTAAGCCAACCTCGTCTGTTTTTCTCCAGGTTTGGAACTCCCTTTTTTATTGGTCTATTAATTCATCTACACCAGGCAGGCTAAAACTCCATCCCACCTAAATAGACTGACATTTCAGGCAGTCTTTTCAAACAGCTAAAAGGGCATTATCATTTTTTAATTTCACACACTTCAAAGTGTGGCAATATGTAAAAAATATATAAAAAAACACAGGAAAGTCACATTTGGACTGCTTTGGGCTTTTAATTAGGAGTAGTATACAAAAAGGAAAGATTGGAAGAGATTGAGTCAGACACTGACTATTAGATTGTTATTTGAATGATTATTAACTAGATATATTTGTCTCTTCCTAGATCACCATGGACCAACGCCACCAGTCCCACCACAGACCCCAACATCCAAACTCCAATCACCACGACAACCACCAGTCAACATTCAAGAGAGACATGGATGACAGTGGGAGAGGCCATTTCCAACACAAGCGCTTCAGACCCGGTCAGAACCATCACCCGGCTGGCCCTTCAACACCCCCATCTAGCCCCCCAACCCAGAGCCTGAGCATACAACGACAGCTGTACGAGAGAGACTTCCCCTTATACAAACAGCCTGTGGAGGTGGGACATTTCTCCCTGGACTCTGAGCGCAGGTTTTTCAATGATGCCCGGCAGCTGCGTTACTACGTGGAGCCGGAGAAGAGTTGTCCTAACTTCGACTTGAGGGACGGGTACAGGGGCCGCTTCGTCAAGAGGGACGACAGGGTGAAGGAGAAACTGGACCACATCCTCAGATGGATCCTGGCAAACAGGTCCAAGCTGCAGTCGAAGGACACAGCTGCTTCTTCTTCCCCATGGTAAGCACCACTAGTGTCAGTTTAAGAGATGTTATTTTGATTGATACATTATTCATCAGTAGCAACACCTTTCTGTCTAGTTATACAGATATAGGCCCACTAATTGTCAGTCATCAAGGCCATAAACATTTCAGAATGGGATCAGTTGTGATGGACACAATATTCAATATACACACACACAATATCCTCAGTCAATTCTGTGATTCCTAGTCACAAGGAATGACTGTGTGTTCCTGTGTGTTCTGTGTGTTCTGACAGACATGTATTCTTTGATCAACCTCTCCTACCAGTGCATTAGGTGTAGACATTGTGACATGGCGCGGCCACCTAACCAAGCTGTTGACCACACCTTATGAGACCCGGGAGGGCTGGCTGCTGGCTGTGACCAGGATGGGGGGGACACTGTACATCAGTGAGGTGGAGACGGAGGCTGCACGCCGGGACCGGGAGAACCGCACCGAGAGGCACGAGGAGATGATGTACTGGGGATACAAATTTGAACAGTACACCTGTGCAGGTAGAGGATGGCTTCTTGTATTCCTCTTTTGCTGTACGCACTGAGTTGTTACAGTACCTTGCAAAAGTATTTATCCCCCTCTGCATTTTTCATATTTTGTTGCATTACAACCTGTAATTTAAATTGATTTTTATTTGGATTTCATGTAATGGACATACATACACAAAATAGTCCAAATTGGTGAATTGTAATGAAAAAAATAACTTGTTTAAAAAAAACGGAAAAGTGGTACGTGCAAATGTATTTACCTCCTTTGCTATGAAGCCCCTAAATAAGATCTGGTGCAACCAATTACCTTCAGAAGTCACATAATTAGTTAGATTGTACACAGGTGGACTTTATTTAAGTGTCACATCATCTGTTGCATGATCTCAGTAAAAATACACCTGTTCTGAAAGGCCCCAGAGTCTACAACACCACTAAGCAAGGGGCACCATGAAGACCAACGAGTACGCCAAACAGGTCAGGGACAAAGTTGCGGAGAAGTACAGATCAGGGTTGGGTTATAAAAAAGTTCAGAAACTTTGAACATCCCATGGAGCACCATTAAATCCATTATTCAAAAATGGAAAGAATATGGCACCACAACAAACCTGCCAAGAGAGGGCCGCCCACCCAAACACACAGACCAGGCAAGGAGGGCATTAATCAGAGAGACAACAAAGAGACCAAAGATAACCCTGAAGGAGCTGCAAAGCTCCACAGCGGAGATTGGAGTATCTGGCCATAGGACCACTTTAAGCAGTACACTCCGCAGAGCTGGGCTTTATGGAAGAGTGGCCAGAAAAAAGACATTGCTTAAGAAAAATATAAGCCAACACGTTTGGTGTTCGCCAAAAGGCATGTGGGAGACTGCCCAAACATATGGAAGAAGGTACTCTGATCAGATGAGACTAAAATGTAACTTTTTGGCCATCAAGGAAAACGCTATGTCTGGCGCAAACCCAACACCTCTTATCACCCCGAGAACACCAGTGAAGCATGGTGGTGGCAGCATCATGCTGTGGGGATGTTTTTCATCGGCAGGGACTGGGAAACTGGTCAGAATTGAAGGAATGAATAAATACAGGGAAATTCTTGAGGGAAACCTGTTTCAGTCTTCAAGAGATTTCAGACTGGGACGGAGGTTCACCTTCCAGCAGGACAATGACCCTAAGCATACTGCTGAAGCAACACTTGAGTGGTTTAAGGGGAAACATTAAAATGTTTTGGAATGGCCTATTGAAAGCCCAGACCTCGATCCAATTGAGATTATGTGGTGTGACTTAAAGATTGCTGTACACCAGCGGGCCCATCCAACTTGAAGGAGCTGGAGCAGTTCTGCCTTGAAAAAGGGGCAAAAATCCCAGTGGCTAGATGTGCCAAGCTTACAGAGACATACCTCAAGAGACTTGCAGCTGTAATTGGTGCAAAAGGTGGCTCTACAAAGTATTGACTTTGAGGGGGTTGAATATTTATGCATGCTCAAGTGGTAGGCATGTTGTGTAAATCAAATGATACAAACCCCCAAAAAGTAATTTTAATTCCAGGTTGTAAGGCAACAAAATAGGAAAAATAGGGGGTGAATACTTTCGCAAGCCACTGTATGTTGTGGTGGACTTTCAGATGATTGATTGCTGAGGGTTTTTATTGATGGTTTAATATCAATATGACTTGAGATTGGTGTACAGTTCCTGAAAAGCCTACACCCAGAAATGCATAATATTTCTCATACTTGGGATGGTAGTTGGAGGCCTTGGATTGTTTTGAAATGTCTGTAACCTTCTTTCAGATGACGCCCAGAGTCTTCCAGATCCAGGTGGGGTTGTAAACACCAACGAGGCCTTCTGCACTGTAGTCCAGACCCGGCTAGCCGAGCACAGACTGCTGTTCTCTGGCGAGGTGGACTGTCGGGACAAAGACCCCAAGGCCCCGTCTCCTCCAGCCAACTACATCGAGATGAAGACCTCACTGGAAATCTCCACCCCCAAACAACGCAGCAACTTCCACAGGTAAACTATCCACAGATACGCTCTGCACTAACTTTCAAAGTTTAACAATCCATACAACTCTATGCACACTGACTATGTTGAACAATTTACACAATAAAAAAAAACATTTACTTGAAAAATTGTGCAGGTGCAAAGTTTGGTAACAGAATTACGGTAAAATCTCCTTCAGTTTTATTCTGTTACCAAACTTTATATCTGCACAGTTCTTCCTGTATTTGTAAAATTATCAGTGTAAATTGTTAAAATTAGTCTCTGTGCATAGAGTTGTATGGTTTGTTAAACTTTTAAATGTTTTTTGTTAGACATACATTTTAAAGTGAAAAATCTGAGTCTCAGCGTAATTCCATTACCATGGAATTGCCCAGTAACCAGTTCTGTTGTCACTGTCTGGTAAAGACACATTTTGCTGATGAATATACACAGAATGAAACTGGAACCAAGGCTAGCTCCTCACATCTTCAGTTTGAACATTTTCCCAAGAGAGTTAAAATGTTTCTCTTGTGTATGTTCTCCTTCCAGGTTTAAACTACTAAAGTGGTGGGCCCAGTCCTTTCTTCCTGGGGTACCGCGAATCGTAGCTGGTTTCCGTGATCATGACGGAGTGGTTGTGTCTGTGGAGACTTACCACATCTCCAAGATATCTCAGCTTATCAAGGTACGATTCCAGTTGTATTTTCTTCTGAAAAAGAACATACACATTTTTAACAGGTCTTCTACCAGAAACCCAGTAGGTCTGTGTAATATAGGATGCCTATTTTGTGAGTTTAAAAACAATGTGCGTGCTTGTTTGTCCTAAGAGGTTGTCTCTTCTCTCATACAGAATGAAACCAACTGCTGGAAGCCAACTGTCTGCATGAACTTCTGCTGTGAATTCCTGTCCTTCGTGAAGAGTGTGGTCACAGAAGACGATCCAAGGTGATGCTTGATATGGTTAAGATTCTTTTAAAGTACTTATTTTATTACAGTGCTCATAAGCTTTTTTTAATGGTAGCAGAAAGTAAAGGTTAAGAGAACTTCCTATTGCATACAGTCAAGAGTTTCCCTAGAAACATTCTGACTCTAGTTAACTATGTTATTTATTTCTGTCAGGGTGGTGCACCTGTTCTCATGGGATCCACACCGAGACGTCACCTACTCCATCCACAGAGACTCTCAGTACTCCTTCCTACCAGACTGGTACGTCAGGGAGATGACCAGTTCAACCAGTCGTGAGACACACCACCACCCACCTCAGACCTGACTCAGAACAAACCTGACAATGGCCCGTATTGACAAAGCAGCTCAGAGTAAGACTGCTGATCTAGAATCAGGTCCCTCATCCTATTCATTCTGATTTAGTAGGCAAAACGGAGCCTAGATCAGCACTCCTACTTTGATATGCTTTATGCGTACAGGCCAAGGTTTTCCCCTTACACCAGTATGGACTTGAAGCAATACTTTAACGCTGATACCTGTTATTTGATAATGAAGTAGAAACACACCAAGCGCCCTGAAGGAGTAGGCGGGTTCTGACGGGTCGGTTTTTGACGATAAAGAAAGTTATTTTATTCAACTTCCATTTTCCTCCCAGAGTGGCTGAGTTATATAGTGTGGATCAGCATGGACTTTAGCATTCACAAACCAGCTTTTGGGACTTTCTCACAAATGGTGTGCCGGTTCACAGAAGACATATCTTTCCTAATGGTTTGTGGTGTCTTTTTTTATGTGAAGTATTTACATTTTTCAGCTCATCTCTGATTTGTATTTTTTTTTAAAAATTTTATTACAAAATTCTGTGATCTGAATGTAACAGTTGCGGTTTGAAGTGTCTGCTCTGAAACTGTCGAACAATAGTACCATAAGTTTTAATTTCCCAATCAAACCTTTTTATTATTAACCCCATGGGCATATCGATCACTTATCATGTTCTTTTCTGAAGTACATTAATTAAATTATGCCACAAAAAAACAAAACTTAAGAACATCAATATTGCATAAGCACGTTTAACCAAAGTGTTCATGGAAACTGTCCAGTGTTAGAATGCATTGTCCTTTGTCCTATAATAAATTACACCTTCATTGAATGACGCATTGACAATGTCGCAGATGACACCCCAGGTAAAAGTTGATTCTACAATGTAGTTGTGTGTGAATGGAATTAACTAAAAAAAACTCTATTTGCTATCTAAAGATGTTAATCTGTCATAGCTTTCATTTATTTCAATGCAATTTACAGAATTATTATTCATTTAAAATCTGCAGGATGCATACTAGTCCCAGAGTTCTCCTTGAATTCCAAGGCACATCTTGTCATGTCCTACTGTACGTCCTTAATCATTCCTCAAGTCAGAAGTGGAAATAGACTGTTATAACCACATACAGTGCATTCTGAAATGATTCAGACCCCTTGAATTTTTCCACAGTTTGTTACGTTACAGCTTTGTTCTAAAATTGATTCAATCCCCCCCCCCCCCCCTCAAGCTACACACAAAACCCCACAATAACAAAGCAAAAACAGGTTTAGAAATGTTTGCAAATGTATAACTAATAAAAAAATGTTACATTTACATAAGTATTCAGACCCTTTACTCAGTACATTGTTGAAGCGCCTTTGGCAGCAATTACAGCCTCAAGTCTTCTTGGGTATGATGCTACAAGCTTGGCACACCTGTATTTGGGGAGTTTCTCCCATTCTTCTCCGCAGATCCTCTCAAGCTTCGTCAGGTTGGATGGGGAGGGTTGCTGCACAGCTATTTTCAGGTCTCTCCAGAGA